>NW_007726414.1:602357-621108 GCF_000696425.1 Galeopterus variegatus | reverse complement strand
TGGCAATCTCTTAAAGCTGTGTTTCTTAACCCTTTTTACATTATGACCCCCTAAAGGAGCCTTTTCAGATATATGTATTTTTTTTTCCCTGATCACTCCCTCCCCACCCCATAAAAATCTAATACTACAGATATAGTACATATCTGTTTAGGTACATAAAAAGAGTAAGTCCCCACCTCACCCCCCAAACCAATTTTCACCTCTTTGGGGATGATACTTCCATTGAGAAGGCATGTCTTAAAGAGACCCACCACATAGATTGAGTTCCAACATTTTTGTCTCACTTTTTGATTGGGAATAATAAATAAAAAATCTCATTGTTCAGTGCCTGGCACAGAGTAGATGCTCAATAAATTGTAGCTATCATAATAAATGTTAATAAGATACATGGAAATTGAACAGGATAACTCTACAGAGCACTGAGCCTCATGAGATGTCCAGAGGCATGCCTACCTTCTATGTTTTATTGCTTTGCTCCCAGGTCTTTACAAAAGCAATTTTACAACATACCAGAAACTCCAGCAATCTCTCTGGAAATATTACTTCCCTGAAAACCATATTTTGTAAAGAATACTAGCAGCATTTGCTTTTCTTCCTTGCAATACTGAGAATATTTGTAAAATTCAAAGGAAGAAATATTCTCAGCAAATATGCCAGATAGAAGAATCATTTTTGCTTATATTTATCTTTGGTCAGTGTCTTAGTCCTTTTGGGCTGCTATAACAAAATGCCATATAGTGGGTAGCTTCTAAACAACAGAACTTTATCTCTCACAGTGCCGGAAGCTGGAAAATCCAAGATCAAGTTGCTGATGAGGTCCAAGATTTGATGTCTGGTGAGGGCCCCCTTCCTTGTTCATAGACGACATTGCCTAGCTGTGTCCTCACATGGTAGAAGGGACTCACCCTAAAGTCTCTTTTATAAGCCCAATCTTGCGGGCTCTGCCCTCATGACCTAGTCACCTCCCAAAGGCCCTGCCTCCAATACCAACACCTTGGGGATTAGAATTTTAACCTATGAATTTTGGAAGGACACAACATTCAGACCATAGCAGTCAGTAACAAAGTCCTATTGCTTTGCAGCCAAAGGTCAGTCTTTATTTTCTTTAGCTGAGTATAATCTAGGCCCTAAAGCCCTGAAATGCACGAGGAGGTTTCCATGCTTGGCTTCATGCTTCTGGAGTGATATGATGGTACGTTCCTTCCAAACCTGCTCCATTTTGTTAGACCATTTAGCCACATTTCAGAGACAAAGGAGAACCATTGTCCGTGTAGCCTCTTAGTGGTTTGAGGATTGCCTAATGCTTGGCAGCCTTCTCAGTAACAAAAATATAAATTGGAACTGTGAAGACCTTAGCAAATCCTGCCCCAGGAGGAAATCCTGTGAATGATGTCAGAATAATTAGATATAAAGTTGCAGACTTCATGATTATTAGCAAGCTCAGGAAAACTGATTAAGCAGGGTGAGTAGATGCTATCTGATTTGCCCAGAGGTATAACTTGCCAATGAAGATTCTTTAGTCAGAGATTTGAAACATTAACTGGGAGATTCCAGCTAGTCTAAAGACTGAGAGTTGGGACTGATGACAGTACACAAGGAGAAGAAAATACAAGCATTTTTATTCTGGGGAAGCCTCTACACAGCTCTCATTTTGTACTTTAATCATTTATTTAGATCTCCATTTTTCAACCAGATTGAAGAGTTAGGTGGCAGGACTGTACTTCACCACTTAGTTCACTGCTTGGCACACCACTCTTTGCAAGGGCTTTTTATAATCATTATTCCTGTGATTAAACAAATAATGGATCTTTACCACCATTGGTAAGGGGATAACTATTAACATTCTCTCCAAAGAATGTAAGCTTTTAAGTCAGATGGATTGAGTTTGAATATTGGCTCTGTCACTTACAGCTTGTGTGACCTTCGGCTGGGTACTATATACGTGCCTCTTTCCTCATCTGTAAAATGGGAATAATTATAGTGATGGTACTGTAGCATTGCTGGGAAGATTAAATAAGCTAATGAATATGAGTTTTACATCGTAATGTGTTTAGCTTAGTGCTCGAAACAGAACAAACTCGATAAATGATAACTATTATGACTACATTATTATCTTAATAATTATCAATAAGTTTCATCTTATAGGGGATCAGCTTTGAAAGTTGGGAAATAAGAAAAGAATGTATAGCTTCAAAACTTCCCTTGATGATACATTAATTTCCCTTAAGTGAACAGAGCTTAGACTCCCAGAAGACTGAAAACCAAAGATTAACTTCTCTGAGTGTTTTTGCAGTTTGGCTGTGGCTTCTCTTCTCATGAAGCAGTGGAGACCAGAGTCTAGTTTTAAGGGTGCAAAGGAGAAGGAATACATTAAAGGATATTTTTCTTTTGGCCAAACTCACATAGTTGAATTTGAGTATGTTCAGCACACACGTGATGTGATTCCAGTGTATTATAGTTCTTGTTTCTTTGAATGCTGACTTTGAAGCAAGTTGTGGTCTCCATACAAAGAACAGAGATGGCTCAACATCATTTCAGATAGTGAAGTATCTGATAGAGAAGGCTGATAAATCAAGGGAGGTAGGAAGCTATGCTGCCATTTATGGGTCACTTGAGGTTTTTTTATTATTATCATTCCCAAGAACTTCAAATGACAAATTTTCCAGTTTGATGAAATAACATGATTGACTGTCCATGCCTTAAGCTCAGCTATGAAACCTCCACCAACTCTAGCCATCCTTCTCAAGAATCTCACCACAAACAGACTTAATCATTTCCACATTCAAATATACACCTAAAATATTACCTGGCACCTGTGTCAGCTGCAACCACCATTGTGCCTTAAGCTCAGCTATGAAACCTCCACCAACTCTAGCCATCCTTCTCAAGAATCTCACCACAAACAGACTTAATCATCTCCACATTCAAATATACACCTAAAATATTACCTGGCACCTGTGTCAGCTGCAACCACCATTGCGTACACGTTATTATGTATATAACATGATTGTTACACTTATATTATGACTTTCCTTATAGTAAGGAGAAAAATAAAATGTTCTCTCTACTCATGTCTCTATCCAAAGCAGGTAAGAAATAATGGATTTTCTCAACTACAGGAAACTGGACACTCCAGTCCATCAGCCCCTGGAATTCTAGGAATTGAAGGAAGAGGAGATGGGGAATAGCATCAAGACAGACAGGAACTTAGCTCTTTGGAGAGCAGAGGCTTGTGAACTGATGGCCCATGGACCAAATTCTGCCCACAGACATATTTTGTTTGGTTTGTGTAATGTTTAAAAATTTTTCTTTTTTGGGCCGAGCCCGTGGCGCACTCGGGAGAGTGCAGCGCTGGGAGCGCAGCGGCGCTCCCGCTGCAAGTTCGGATCCTATATAGGAATGGCCGGTGTGCTCGCTGGCTGAGTGTGGTGTGGGCAACACCACACCAAGGGTTGCGATCCCCTTACTGGTCACGAAAAAGACAAATAAATAAATAAAAATAAAATAAAATTTTTTGTTTTTTAATTGTCTGCAAACATTTAAAAATCAGGAAATATCTTTTTAAAAAATTGAAGTTTCTGGCTTCTCTTGAAATATCAGAAGTTTTGGCAAAATAGATGCTCCTCTATTTACAATGGGGCTATTCCCTGATAAACCCATCATTGTAAGTTGAAAATACTGTATTTAACACACCTAACCTGGTGAACATCATAGCTTAACTTAGCCTACCTTAAACGTGCTCAGAACACTTACATTAGCCTACAGTTGGGCAAAGTCATCTGGCAACGCAGTACACTATAAAGTACTGGTTGTTTACACTCATGACTGCGTGGCTGATTGGGAGCTATGGCTCACTGCTGCTTCCCAGCATCTCGAAAGAGTATCATACTGTTTTCTACTGAATCAGTATCGCTTTCACACCATCATAAAGTCAAAAAATCATAAGTCAAACCATCACAGGTAGGTGACCATCTGTATTGGACCTGCATTCTCACATGGCTCCCAGTTGGCTTCAGCTGGGTGGCAGTTGCTCCCATTAGATCAGGTATACTTCTCCAGTTTGTCACAGTCCCTACAGCTTCCTATTGTATATCTTTGTTATGTTTATGTTACATATGTAACACTTCTGTTACATGTACACGTTATTATGTATATAACATGATTGTTACACTTATATTATGACTTTCCTTATAGTAAGGAGAAAAATAAAATGTTCTCTCTACTCATGTCTCTATCCAAAGCAGAGAATGCAAATGACTGCAAGATTTAAGATGTTTAAAAAAACAAACATATCCATCTTCCTTCATTCGTATAATATTCAGCTGAGAGGTATCTACAAGACCTTACCAGTTTTTGAAATAATGAAATACTTCTGTACCAGTTGGTAAAAACCCATTGTCTCCTACTTCCCTGTGTCCTCTGCTGCCCACAGCCACTCCAGCATATCCCCTGGGATTCAGCAGCAGAGGGTTAGTGTCCAGCCCTACAAGAGGGCCTTTAGTACCCTGCTCCTGTGCTGGGTGCCCATAAATACGATTCATCTGGTAAGTTGAGAGTGGCAGGTTAGGTGGAATATATTTGTCTCCTTATTTCTACCTAAGACATCTCACCTCTGGCAATATTCCATACTGATAGCGAAACGCATGGTGCTCCAGCTGGTGCCAACCCTCCGACATAACAGCTCTCGAGCTGACTGGTCCTCATTGGTACATATACTGGGACAAATTCCAAAAAGGTGGTGTTCTTAGGAAATACTGCAGTGATGTCTCTGGCTTCAGAGGGGAAAGAGCCTACAAATATTTGCTTGAGGACTCACAATTTAAACTCATGCTACTATTTTGCTCCCTGTTCTTCCACTATTTTCATCTCCCAAAGTGTCATCAAGGATGTCGTCCACCTTGGTCCATATATCTAGGAGAATCTTCATCACTATGATACCCAACCCTGAACTCTAGACATTGTCATCAGGCTAACTCCTACTTATCTTTCAAACTCAATACTACTACTACTTGTCAAACTCAATGTTGCCTCCTCCAGGATCATTTCTCTCAGGCTGGTTAGGTGTCCCTCCCCCAGCAGGCTTCACTCCCTACTCCAGCACTGTATTACAATGGCCTGTTTGCTGTACATACTTTGTGTACATTATTGGTCTTCAGCTCTTAGCACAGCTCATGGCACATGGTGGAACCCAGTATTTGTTGAATGGACGATTGAATGAATGAATGTTTTGGATGCTATAAACTGCATGCCTTGCCACACATCAAGACAATAAAGGGGTGGAAGTCAGAGATCCCCTCCTATCCCCACTACCACTAGTGTCTGCAACTCTACTGCTAACTCCTCTCCTGTGGGACCTTCTTCAGAGGACTGATTGATTGTCTTTGGGAACTGCAGCCCCTCCCTGATGGAGACCCAGAAGTGCCTGGGAGGTTTTTCCCATCACTAAGGCAGGACAATGACTGGCTGGTGGGAAGTATAAAAACCCAGCTCCTTTGCCTTCAAATGGGATAAACTCTGAGATGTAGTTTGCATGCCAGAGCTCCCCTGCAGAGTCAGGCTGGGGCTGGGGCTAAACCTGAGATGGCATCCTGTCCTGGTTTGTTCCCTTTCCTGTCCTACGTACCCTACTCCCTCAGCAGTTTTCATGGGAGAACCCAAATCTTGTCTTAGTGTCTGCTTCTGGGAGAATCCAATTTAAGAAAGATTGGTCAGTGAGTATTTACTGAGCACCTCCTCTAGATAGAACATCATTATCAGACAACACCACAAAGGACGCTGACTTGTGCTTCATTCCCTTGAGCCCACACCTTTAGGGATAGCACATCTCTAAGAAGATTGGGCCCTTAGTGATGCCATCTGAGCCAGCACTTACTTATTTTGGCATTTGTTAAGATTAAAGCTTACCACAACAGTATGTAGCCCATTTAAAATAAATAAATAAATAAAGGACTGTAGAAAATCAATAGCTTTTTCTCTGAAGTCCCAGAGAAGGTGCCAAATCCGGATTTCCTTGGATGACTTTTCCAGTGGAACTTTCACTAGTTACTTGGTTTTCCTGGGTATCAAAATAGAAGAGTTATTTTGAAAGGTCAATAATGGAGTCTTGATGGTGGGTGGTTTAATTGAGGAAATCATTGATTTCCCCATTAATATTTTAACCTGCTTGAATGATAAGAAATTAAAGGCTAATCTTGTTTTAAAAATACTCTACTAAAAATTGTCTGTCGGGCACTTACACATTTGATTCCGTTAATGCTAGTGATAAAAAGTATAGATCAGGGTTTCTCAACCTTGGCATTTTTTAACATTTCATCGTGGGGGCTGTCTGATGCATTGTAGAATATTTAGCATCATCTCTGGCTTCTATCCACTAATGTCACTAGCACACCCCCTGGCCAGTTGTGACAACCAAAAATATCTCCAGGCACTGTCAAATGCCCAAAATTGTTCCTGTGTGAGAATCACTGATCACAATGGGATATCCCAGGGAAATTACAGCCAGAGGTTTGAGGTTCAGGGGTGGGAAAGTGGGTGTCAGAAGAAAACTCTTGTTTCTGTTCCTTTAAGTGTACTTGTAAAGGATAAACAATGTCATCTGGTTTCTGGAGATTATAAATAGAACCCTCTTTAGAAAATGGTGCAAAGTGAATAGCTGAGGTCTACTTCAAGACCAGTACTGTGCGTTTTTACAGAGTGTTCTTCTCTACAGAAGAGATTCACATAGTAAAGAAGATTGTTTAGAAATGTGTCATGGTTTATCCTGAATGATTAAAAAATTATCTGGGAACTCAGTAGATCAAATCTAACTACTGATTAAACAGATTACTCCCTAACACATTGAGGTCAGCTTCTTTTTACTGGGTTAAAAAAAAAAAACAGGTCACAAACATCTGTTTGAGTCCTTGGAAACTTGAAAAGATTAAAATCAAATATAAGAATAAAATAAACCAAGTTTCTTTTACCATCTGTTTCCTAACAGTCTCTCACTTCAAATTATTGCAGTTGTAGAGAAGGACAGAAATTTTAAGTCTTGTGAATCCCTAAAAAAGCCAGTAAAGAGGCCTTTGCGGGTAATTAAAGGCAGTGAGGATTAAACTAAATCTTTTTGTTTGTTTGTTTTAAATCCAATTCAGAGCATGTATATTACAGTCTCTTGATGATGTATATATTTCAGTGAAGTACATTTCATGCCAAACAGTATATGCTATTTCAGACCTCCAGCAACTTAGATGGACTCTGTTAGTTAAAAGCATAGACCAAAAATGGATTTTTAGATATCTTGGATTCTTATGAAAAATTTCAGGAAACAATTTGAAGGACTCATAAACATTCCTTACTTTATTTTGATCTATTTAGTGGTTTAACAAAAAAACAAGGTCATCCTCTTTAGAACCATCAAAAATTAGTTAAAGAGGAGAAAGCCTTTGGCCCTCATTACAGGTATTAAAGAGCTGGTGTTTTCCAACAAGGCTTTCTTTTGAACAATATATACCCATTCTCTCTACCTTTTCTTTATTCTAGGTGCATGTGAACATTTGTTCTCCTTCTTTGTTGAACTCTGTTCTTCACTCAAATGGAGGGGCTACCTATTGGCTGTTTTTATATATATTAAGTCTCAGGTCCTGATGGAGTCAATTTACTTATCCCCCCACCAATACCGAAAGCCGTAGGTATGGCATGTCTTACTCATAACAAGGTCACAGCAAAATTCTTTCATGTGTTCCTGTGGTTGACCCTTTTGCATATTAATACTTGAATACTCTCCAGTGCTTAGCTCTTTGCATTTTGGGGTTTGCTTCTTGGATTCTCCTATGCGTGGTTGAATGGTTAAATATTCACTCTGCTTTGTTTCTACCAAAGAGGACTAATGTTTAGCTTGTTTCTAATATAATTCATTATCAACTCCATCTAGCAATCAGCAAAGCCAATAACTAAGTGATTGCCTGGTGGTCCTAATTGTTGAGTGGCTGGATAAGGTTTCCTGGGCTTTAAATCCCAAGTTCTAGTTCATTATTTTATAGTCTAGTAGGGGAGACAGATATTAAGCAAAGAATTACACAAACTAATGTAAAATTAACAATCTGTTTAGAGCAGGGTTTCTCAACCTTAGCACTATTGAATTTTGCGCTGGGTAATTCTTTCTTGTTGAGGGGCTCTCTACATTTTCATATATGTAACAGCATCTCTGGCCTCTACCCACTAAGTGACAGTACCAACCACTGCACCCCTTCTCCCCAACGTGACCACCAAAATATCTCCGGATATTGCCAAATGTCCCTGGGGGGCAAAACCACTGCCAAATGAGAACCAAGAGGGTGCCAAGAGGAGAGAGAGATTCATGATACAGTAGTCCCTCCTCTTCCACCATTTTGTTTTCTGTGGTTTCAGTTACCCACAGTCAACTGTGGCCTGAAAATATTAATGGAAAATTCCAGAAAAAACCAATTTGGTATTAAATTGTATGCCACTCTGAGTAGCGTGATGAAATCTCTACCATCCTGCTCTGTCCTGCTCAGGAAGTGAATCATCTCTTTGTCCAGTGTATTCATGCTGCCTGTTAGTCACTTAGTAGCAGTCTAAGTCATCGGATGCATTGTCACGGTGTCACAGTGCTTGTGTTCAAGTTACCCTTATTTTATTTAATAATGGCCCCAAAGCACAAGAGTCATGATGCTGGCAATTCAGATATGCCAAAGAGAAGATGGTAAGTGCTTGCTCTAAGTGAAAAGGTGAATGTTGTCAACTTAGTAAGGAAAGAAAAAAAAAAACACATGCTGAGGTTGCTAAGATCTATGGTAAAAATGAATCTTCTATCTGTGAAATCAGGAAGAGGAAAAAGAAATTAGTGTATAGTTTATATAGGGTTCAGCACTACCTGCAGTTTCAGGTATCCACTGGGGGTCTTTGAACATATATCTCTACAAAATTGTGAAGAAAAAGAAATTTGTGCTGGTTTTGTTTTGCCACCTTAGACTGCAAACTTTAAATGCATGCTAAGTGCTTAGTTAAGATAGAAAAGACGTTAAATTTGTGGCTGGACGACATAACAGAAACATGTTCTGATTCATGGCCATTGGGTTCTTTACTATCCTATGTTTCAGGCATCCACTGGGGGCCTTAAAATATGTACCCCACAGATAAGAAGGGGACTGCTGCATTATCCAGAGTGTCTAATCAGTTGGTTTGACAGAGCCTGGATCGCCAGGAAAGATTTCCCTGAGGCTGTGATGACTGAGCTGAGATCCCAGTGAATAATAGTGGGAGGGAACAGCATGAAATCCATTCATTCAAGAAGTACTTAGTGAATGCCTACCATGTGCCAATTCTGTTCTAGGTGCTGATTATACAACAACAATTAAGCGAAAAAATTCCCCTGTGCTTACAGAGCTTCCCTTGTAGTAAGGGAAGACAGTGAAAAAACAGGTAAACAAATAAGGTTGAGAACGTAGAGGGCTACTTTTTCAGGGAGGGCAGATAAATACTCTGTGAAGAGGTGATCTTTTTGCTGGTTCTGTATAAAGAGAAAGAACCAGCCAAGCGAAGATGCAGGGGAAATGAATTCCAGGCAGGGATAGCATAGCATCATGTACATAAGTCAGCATAGGGGAGAGTTTGAGAATGTCCAGTATCAAATCTTGTTTCCATCTGTTTGGAATCCTGACCGTAAGATTGAGAACTAAAAGCCAGAGCTGCTTAATAGCTTAGCAGTTGCTTTAATGATACCTGTTTCTGGTGTCCATTTAGGTACAAACAAACTTGTGCCCCATCACCATTGACACAGCAAAAATCAAGATGTAGTGTTAGTGGAACTGATATTACTGCATTTTCCAGGACAATCCATCCAAGATCACATTGATTGAGTGGTCTAGGGAAGCTTGCATTGGCTGTATCTGTTCTGTGGCTAAGAGAAAGAACTCTTAAAATGTCATTGGCTATAAATCTGGTTCCCTTTCTTGAAGACCAAATTTATGAGAGAGATAAACAGCCAGCAATTCCGGTTAATAGAGTCTACAAGATTGCTTTATAATGAGGAAGGCAATTGACAAGATCATTTAAAAGAGGTAATGTAGCAAATGCATCCAGAGGCTATGTTTTCTCATAAAAAGGTTGCTTTCAGTGACATACAATATTTGGCTGAGCGCTTTCTCTGTGTTTATTTTTCCCAAAATAGCAGCAACTTCCAAATGCTGGTTCCTCACACCCATCCTGATAATTCATCAAGGACTCAGATGTCAAGGATTCTGTAGAATTTTAGAGCTAGAAGTATCCAACCATCCTATTGTACAAAGAAAGAAACAGAGGCTTGGAAAAGTTGAATGTCTTGTCCAAGGTTATAACATAATATGACATTGCCAAGATAAGAATATCCTTCTCTGAGTATTCTGGTCAGGGTTCCTCCCCTCCATGAGCTCGTGCCTCTGCTTTGCATGGATTGCCCATTAAAGGAAGAACCTTACAGATTGAAATCCATGCTTCCCTTCGGTGCTGCTCATTACATTAAGCCAGTGGTCCTCACCCAGGTAGATTTTGCCCCCCAGGGGACATTTGACGGTATCTGGAGACATTTTTGTTGTCACAACTTGTGTGTAGAGACTTCTGCATCTATTAAATAGAGGCCAGGGATGCTGCAAAACATTCTACAATGCACAAGACAGTCCCACAACAAAGAATTATCTAATAAAAATGTTAATAGTGCCACATTTGAGAAAGTCTGCATTGGCTATGGCATTAACTTCCTCACTAGACTTTCAACTTAGTGAAGACTGGGGCTTTCCTTGACTTGTTTTTGTCCCTGCTACTGATATTCAGTTCTTTTTCATTGCTTGTTTCCTTTACTTAATTGTAAGCCACAATAAAAGATGGCAATTCCTTCAGAAGCTGGTGGTAAGAAGCAGAACTACAGAGGGCCAATGATCCCTTCCCATGGTGAGTGGAAGACTTTTAAAAATAGCGATTCTTCATCCTTTCGGGTGGCATAGATAGCTTTGAGGAATCTCACAATAGCTGTGGAGCTTTCCTTCAGAAAAATGCTATTTATAATAATTTTTCATACAATAGGGCCAGTGGACTCCTGGACATTATAGAGAGGGGCCAGGAGTTCTGGGTCTAGAAGGAAGTGTGGAATATGTTCCTGTTTGCCCTTTGGATAGCATAATAAACTACTGGTTTAATACTGGTTGTCATCTTTTTCAGGAAAATTAGTTTCTAAGTATTTTACAACAAAATGATTCAGATATTGGAGATGGTCTAGTAGCCATCTACTGAAATAAGCAAATAAAGTATAGAATATCAAGAATGGTTAAAAGAAATAAACTATATCCATATCCATCAACTTGATAGATTTTGAAAAAGCATCTATTAAATGAAATACACCTTACATATGGTATGATATAATGCATGAAAATCTAAAAACACAGATAACATAATACTACATAATATTCATAGATAAGAATATCTATACAGAAGTTTGGAAGGATTCATACAAAATTCATAATAGTAGTTGCTTCTGATAAGTTGGAAATACGAATAAGGTGGGGAATAGGAGACAAAGAGAAATTCAACTTTTCTGTAAAGTTTTATTTTGCCTGATTAAAAGGAAAGGACAAGGGGCAGTCCTGAGTGGTAACTGTAGGGATGTTTGTTATAGCATATTTTGATCTAGTCTATGCTTTAAAAAAATTTCTGAGAAATGAAAAATAAAAACAATCTCACATATATAATAGAGGTTTTCAGTTACTGAAATGCCTAAAAAAGTCACCTCCACTCTTTCTCTGAAGTGTAGTGGGGTCCTTACAAGTTTACTGTGTAGTTTGTTTGACTTGGCAAAACCAGCAAACTGCCCTGAAATGCTTTGTATGCATGGCTTAGTTTTTACAGTTGCTGATTCACAAGTGTATTTTTCTTTTTTCTGCCCACCTAGTTCTAATTCACGGTAGAGCAGTCAACATGGTTCCTCTTAAATATTTTACTCTTTCTCTAAACTTGGCCAGATTTAGTAACCAGTTGAAGGGAGAGAAAGTATAGGGAAGTTGAGAGGAGGAAAGTTTTCTTAGTGCATAAATGGAAATAGAATTATACTGGCCTTATAAACGTTAGAACCAATTTAGATTATGTCATCATGTGACTGAAAAGCCATTTATTATAAATTATGTGCTCTAAAGCCAGTGGATATGCCATTTTTTTTAACAATGTATGTTTGAAATCATGTAATTAGGAACATCACTTAAATCCTAGCAAGAAAATAAAAGCAGATGTTTGTATTGGAAAAGCCCTAGGCTTCAAGTTTCCACTTCCTGTACTATTATTTTTTGCTCTTAGGCAAGTCACCTTCACTCTCTGAGCCTCAGTTTACTAGCCTGCAAAATAAAGATGTTGAAATGGATCAGCAGCTGCAAACTGGGGGCCTTTGAGTCTTATCAGGCCTGTAGATATGTTTTTGTTTGGCTAAGTGTTCAATTAGTTGCCAACGTTAAATAATCAGGAGATTTTAGTAAAAATCCAGATTTCTGGCTTCTCTTAAAAAGCAAATCTGGGCAACACTATTGCCTCAATGAGTTGTTACTGAGTAATGGGGCCCTGTAGACAGGGTATGTGCTCTCCAATTTGCCACAGTCTCCACTGTTCCCTGTTCTCATGCACCTGACCTGCTGCGCTCATTTATGTTCTTCCTGGCCCCTCTAAGCATTTGAATTTGTATACTGGACCAAAAATTCTCTAAATTTCTTCGAGTTTTATCATTTTTTGATGCTAAGATAAAAAAGGTTGCAGCAAGCACCTAAATTGAGATAGGCATCAGGCAAAATAGAACAAGGCCACCACCAAATGGGAGGGTCCTTCTGTTCATGTCTGGAGTTGCAAGGAAAACTATGTTGAGCTAATGGAACTTTTGTTTCCCTGTTTTATTCATTATTAAAGGAAATCATGAATTTTTGATGAAATAATCCTAGAAGTAGAAAAAGAAGGTCTAATTATTAAAGTGTGGCATGTTTATAGAAAATTAGCACATCTCAAATAACATTTTTAAAATCTCCTTTTAGAAATAATGAAATAACATCAAACTGTGTAGGGTGGGTTTTTAATCTTACCTCCAAATCCATTCAGGGACTCCAATACTGGAATCCAGATGTTTATGTTAAAATCTCCAAGTTTTACTACCTGTAACTTAAAAAACACAATACAGGCCAAAACACATGCCACTTTGCAACCTCTCCGGTGAAAAGGAGTCCTTCACAATATCATGACCAAATTACCTACTCTAACCAGTTTGGGATCTTTGTGATTTGGTAACATAGCCACAAAATAGCTAAAGCACATTTGTTTTACTTCCCACAGAGTGTCCTCACCTTCTGAAAGGTAAGATGATACTCTTCTGCACACTCTGATTTAAGATTCCACTGGACCCCAGGACTAGCCACAAAATAGCTAAAGCACATTTGTTTTACTTCCCACAGAGTGTCCTCACCTTTTGAAAGGTAAGATGATACTCTTCTGCACACTCTGATTTAAGATTCCACTGGACCCCAGGACTCAGGCTATCCGCTAAGGGGCTGAATTGCAGCACTGGCCTCTCTCCAAGGCGTTTTAGCCAGTTAAGTGCCAACAGAACATTATTAAAAAGCATTTTCACACATAATAAGGGCTTAGTGATGTGCCCTCGAAAGACAGTTATATCTGCATTATTGTTAGCTGCCTCTTTGATTATGTTATTTCTATAATCTGGAAGCAAATGCAGTCACAGTTAGCCTCATAACACAAGTTCATATTCACAGTTAATCACCAGCAACAGCTTCATATCATGTTAAATTCTATGAAATTGCCAATATTTGAACTTTAAACCACAAGAAGTTTCCTATGATTAAACCTATCAGCCTATGTATAAATATAATTACTTAAGTTTTCTTATTTTGTTTTAATTCCAGGGGATCATAATTAGTATTTTATGTTTATTTACATCATGTGACATATTCAAAGATTGGAGATAATGACCTAATACTTTTGTGCTATATTCGAGTGTAGAACACAACAGCCTTGGTTAGGTTAGTGAAAGGAGAGGCTTTAATTTCATCTTAGTGTATATGCAAAGGCCCTGGGGTTAAATGGAAAGATGAAGCATCAGTGATGACAAACACACCCATGGAAGCATGAAGTAACAGGTGTCTCTCTACTTAGTTGCAGTGTGTAAGTGTCTTTGGGGTGCAGAGTGTGTCTAGGGTTCATATAGAAATGCATGATGCAGTGGTACCCTTTAAGAAGGGTCAAAATAACTTGGAGTATATCAATGGATGGCTGTTATTCCCATTAGCAGTTCATAGTTACCTAAAGAATGCTTTAGAAAGACTTTGAACGACAGAGTAGTTACAAGCATGGTTTTTGATATGGTCAATGTTATTGTGATTTGATTTTTTTAAAAAAGGCCTTATCGAGAACCCAGACATCAGTGAGATAAACCCAAGCCATTACATTCATAACAAAAGTGCCAAGAAAGGCTGGCTGTCCTAGCACGGTGGGTGAGACCTCCATTCCTGGAGTAAAATAGACGTAGAATCAAAGCTCCTAACTTACTAGCTATTTGACCTTGAGCAGGTCATTTCACCACTCTGAGTCTGTTTCCTTATGTGTAGAATGTAAAAGACAAGGGTGATTACTTCATAGGGTTACTAATTAAATGCGACCACATATGTAAAGCACTCACTGAAAATGAGTGTGGGTTATTCTTATTACAAATTAGTGAACATTTGCCTGCTCACAAGCCTTTAGCTACAAAATATATGACTAGTATGTATGTTTTATCCCCAATTTGAGTAATCAGCAGGAAATCTTTGAAAGCACAAACTCACTGAAGTTAAGAGAACCATAGTGCTGCAGGGATGATATGACCTCCCTATAACCTTGGTTTTAAAATTGTACATAAAACAAACGAAAAAAATCAAAGAAGCCTAATTGGCTCGGGAGAATAAATTGTGGTACATCAATATAATAGATGATTTATATGTGCACGTATATTTTAAAAAGTCTGGAGTATATGAGGGTACTTCAAAAAGTTCATGGAAAGATTCGTATTATCTTTCAATTGTTTTCCACAAACTTTTTGAAGTGCCCTTGTATATTTTAAAGGTGCTCATTCAGGGCAGTGAACTTGTGGATAATTTTCCATTTCTATTTTACGTATTTTTGTATTGTTGAAAATGTGTCTAGAGAGCATATATTTACCTTTACCATAAATAAATAAATACACACATAAATTTTAAAAATGGTTTTAATTTGAAAAATAAAATATTTATGATACATGTTCTTATTAATTCAATAGCTGAATCTCATGTCACGTACACCAAAACCCATACTGTGGATTCCTTCATACTGTGCAAGACCAAGCTAAAGGTCTTGAAATGGGGGCCAGGGAATTTCCAGGGAATTTCTAGTACCACCTTGCATCAAAAACAGAGCAGTTGGCAAGGCCCTGATTTTTCACCTGGAAATTCTACATTTCAAGATACAATTGTTTCCTCTTGATTCTTTTTGTTATCATTTTGTTCACATATATTTGTCTCATCATATCAGCTAAATTATGAGTTTCTGAAGGGCAAGACCTATTTCATTTATCTCATTTGTTGCGAGGCCCTGATTTTTCACCTGGAAATTCTACATTTCAAGATACAATTGTTTCCTCTTGATTCTCTTTGTTATCATTTTGTTCACATATATTTGTCTCACCATATCAGCTAAATTATGAGTTTCTGAAGGGCAAGACCTATTTCATTTATCTCATTTGTTGCAGTATGTTTGCACTGTGCCCAGCCTAGAGTTAGGTATTTACCAGTCATGCAAAAAGTACAGAGC
Organism: Galeopterus variegatus; assembly: GCF_000696425.1. NCBI lineage: Eukaryota > Metazoa > Chordata > Mammalia > Dermoptera > Cynocephalidae > Galeopterus > Galeopterus variegatus. The sequence continues at coordinate 605,271 of NW_007726414.1, read as the reverse complement.
GTTTAAATTGTTTTCCCTCTGGGTGTGGTTCCTCCAGCCAAACCTATAATAGAGAATGCAAATGGGTAGTCCATGGTGGATTTCAGGTAGTTTCTATGGACGGCGACATTTCAGTGGTTCTTAATCCCAATTGCTTATTAATTTCACCTATGGAGCTTTAAAAAAATCCTGATGCCCAAATTCCACCCCCAGAGATTCTAATATATTTGTTTCCCGCATTAAAAAATGTCCCCCAAAATTCTAATATGCAGCTGGAGTTGATAACTCCATACTAGAGTAAGAATAGAGGGAAAGGCTTGTTGGTTCTATTGTGTCGTGGTTTTTATTTTGCTGTTTTTGGTACTTTATAAATATTTGTTTATCAAAAGATTGAAGGTGAAAAGAAATAATACTAATAATGGCTAACATTTATTAAGGATTTACCATGGGCCAGGCATTACTTCAATGCTTTCCATGTATTAACTAATTCAATCTTTACAACAACCCTCTGAGATGTTCATTATTATTATCCCTATTTAACAGAAGAAGCAAATGAGGCCTAGAGAAGCCAAGTAGTTAGAAAAGCTGGGCTTCAAACCTAAGTAGAATAGCCAGAGCCCCTTCGCTCCAAGAAAATCTGGTGAACATACCACATCTTCAAGAAAATTCTTCTGGATTACTCAGACTGACCCAGATCAACCTTACTGACTTCTCTTACACTGCATTTTTAATGTTAAGAGTCTGCATCTAGTTTTTCCCCTTAAACATATACCAAACACTTCTTACATGCCTGGCTTCGTGCTGTTTTGCCCTACATCCTCTGTATAGTTCTCTAGTGACTGTGATTCATGTGCTTGTTTTCTCTTAAAAGAAACCGTGTGCATTTGTAAGGGCTGAGCAAGCTGTGACTCTTTGCACTACTCCCTTGCCTGGGGTTCTTATGCTGTGCGAATACACGTGGAATAGCTAGTGTGGTGCAATGGTTAGGGAGTCATCAGACCTGAGTTTAAAGATAGGCACTCCCTTCTAGGTCCATCCACTTGGGCAGGTTAATTAACCACTTCGAGCCTCAGGTTCCTCCTCAGTAAAATAGGGGTCCATAAGTCAACGGACATTGAAAGAGCCGTTGCTACGTGCCAGATGAACAAGGTGATCGTAGACCCTGGTCTCATGGGGCTTCTGGTCTGCCTCGTTTCTCCCAAGAGAACTAAATGAGATGATGCCAAGCAAAGTGCTTACTTAGCTCAGGTCTGAGGGGCATGTAATTAACACTCAATAAATGTTAGCTATTCATTCCATATATCCTATTTAATGGAAAGTAAACAGTCCATTCTACACCGGAAGAAAATTTAATTAAACCTCATATACACAGTATAATATCACACATCATGCCACCTCCAGACTTTACCACCTCAGATCTTGCTATCTACCTGCTTCCTCATGTCAGAAGCAGCTATGCCAGGGCCTGGGAAATCAAAGTGCCCCCTCCTCCATTCTTTCTGTAGGCTGGTGACAGGTCAAAAAAGAAGGGGGAGGAGAAGGAGAGGAGGAGGACGAGGAAGAGGGAGAAAAAGAGGAGAGGGAGAAGGGGGAGGAGGGGGAAGGGTCAAAACCAGGGTTACAGAAACTGTGGTCTCTTAAAAATATTGACATTAGAAAAATCAACTAAATTTTCAACAAAACACAAAGCTATATAACTGTGTAGTCGCAAGATAATTATTTTAAAAAATGGGTTTACTTTAAAAAATGAATGAATTCATAGTATATAAAGAAGTGGGGTCCGCTAATGGGACACACATTTAAAGGTGTTTGGGAAGTATTTTCTCTTAGCCCTGTCAGCGGACCTCTGGTGTCCTGCCTGGCAACTCATCTGGAATGATATAAAAAACCTCAACGGGAGATGCTTCGTGAATGGTCCTCCCTCCCTCCCCTTCTCCTGTTTGCTATATGACACTCAGCATCAGATCAACTTGGAATCCCTGCCCTGTTACTTGTTAGCTATTTTGAGTTAACCTCTATGAGTCTCCCAAGTTTCTTCATCTGCAGAGAAAGCACAATAAAACACTCGTGAATCACAGAATTGCTCTGGAAGATAAACGCCTGGTATAGGATAGACTCTGTCTTTTCTCTTTTTCCTTCTTTCTTTCGAGAGGAGAGAGAAACATCAGGTTTGCAGGAATCTCAGATCAAGTCATTTCGTCAGGCCCGCTCGGGTCCCTGGGCAGAGTCTGTGCCTCCCCCAGCCGCCGGCGCCTCATTCCCTTTATTCTAAGGGCACTCAGGTCCTGGGATGCTTGCAGCCTGGGAGGCAGAATCAGGTCCCTCGCAGCGCTTTTCGGAGTCGCAGGGAGAGATGGAGAGACGCGGGCTTGTGACCCCCCCTCTCTCCTGTACTCCCGCCTCCTGGCACCAGCGCCTTTTCTCTGTCGGGGAAGGCGAGCCCAGCCCGCAGCCGCACGCGGGGGCCGAGGGCGCCCCCTCCCTTCCTCCCGCTCCCCCTCCCCTTCCTCCCCTCTCGATACAATGACTGGGCCGGAACAGCGCATCAGCCGAGTCTCATTGGCAGCGGCCGCCCCAGCCCCCGGAGAGGCGGCGGGCGGGGGCAGCTGGGGAGAGAGGAGCCGACAGCCGGGGCTGACAGCGAGAGAAGGCAGGCAGGACGGAAGGACAGAAGGACGCGAGAAAGGCGGCCCGGGGCACAGCTGTAAGTGTGGGTCGCAGCGAGGACGCGCGGCCCGCGCAGCCCCGGGCCGGGGGTTATGGCGGGCCCTGGCTGTCCAGCGAGCCGGGGAGTCGGGCTGCGTGGCTCACGTGCTGAGCCGCAGCTTGGGCAGAGAGGAGGAGGAAGAAGAGGCAGGCAGCCGCCGGGGGAGGCGCAGCGCAGAGCGGAGTTGCAGGGCTGGCGCAGAGCCGGTCCCCAGGTCCCGCGCGGAGC
>NW_007726414.1:585662-601357 GCF_000696425.1 Galeopterus variegatus | reverse complement strand
GGCGCAGCCGGTGCGCCCCGGGCGCAGCGCGCTGGTTTGGAGACCCCCAGCGGAGGTGCGGGTCCCGGGCGCTCCAGCCGGCAGGAAACCCCGCCCCGCGCGGCTTGGATGCTGGCTGCTGCCTCCGCCGGAGTCCCTCGGGCACGGCACGGCACGGCAAGGCTCTTTGGTCGCTTTGGTGGTTTGGAGACAGGAAGTTTGGCGGTTTCGAGGCGTTGGCGCTGATGGGGTTTGCAAACGCGCCACCTTGGTTGCCGCACGTTCGTGGGAGGTAGGGAGAAGAGCTGATGACTCCCAGATCCGGCTGCCCAGAGATACTTTCAAGAGGCAACGGGGGGCGGGGGTGGGGTGGGGGTGCGGACGGGAAATCCCTTGCGTTTGCGGAGGATAGTAAGGGTTTGGTTTGGCTGCCCTTTTTGAATAGGTGTGTTAGATCCTAGACGCTCCTGTGTTGGAGAGGTTGTGATCGCTCCCCATCTATTTTCTGGAATATTTCACTCTTCATTTTTATCTCGGGAGGGAAAATAAAGACAGTATTTACCTCCTGTCTTGAGAAGTGCCACTTCGTTTGGACTGGAGGACAAACTTCCTTTGCGTGGGATGTCCTCTGCTCTGAACGATACTACTGAGCAGTGCCTGCTCTTGTTCGAGAAAGGGGTGAGAGCTTGGATGAAATCTTCCTTGGGCCTGAGAAAGCAGGCGCAGGAGGAGTCTCTCTTTCTCTCTCCTTTGTGTGGCCGCTTCCTTCCAGATGTGAGAGGGTTGGGCTGGGCGCTCCTGGGTGGGGTAATAATTATCCTGAACATTCCTGCGATCTGCTAGGACTTGTAAGCATACCAGAGCCAACTCCTCTTAACTTTGTGAACTAACTTGGTCTGTTTGCTGGTACCAGACGGCCCCGTTTGGAAGGTAAAGACTCCGGAGTGCTGACAGCAGCAGTCTTTCGGGAAAGCTGGTTGATGCTTCAAGGGTAGCAAGTGTTTGCCCCAGCAACTTACCAGCCAGTTGGGAGGATGTGTACGAGATTATAATGCAGCCCACGACATGCTGCTTCCTGTCCTAAAGAGAATGGATCTGTGGCGCTTCCAAATTAAATGTCTGAAGGGGAAGACAAGCAGCTTTGCCTTACTTGACCTCAACACCCTGCTCTTTCATCTGTCACACACATGCTGTAAGGAATAGTGGTTTAGAGAGCTTACCCCGGTAGGCACTTTCTGGGCATCACACATAGTCCATGAAATGGTAAACTGAGCCCTAGAGGGAGGTTAAGTAACTTGCCGTAAGTCACACTCGTAATCTGTGGTTTATATAAAGTCAAATTTCAGATATCAGGCTCTTAACCTGGCAGTGTCTGTAAAAGGGATATGCTGTAGAGGTATTCATAATTATGAAAATGATAATAACCATAACAACAACAATCTCATGTTTTTCGTAAATTTAAGTAAGATGATGTTTGAGAGTGACTGACGCATGGTAAGCACTGTATATATTTTGGCCTCTAAATTAAATGTAACAAAATAGGTGGTGGGGATTTTGATGATTCTACGATTCTTTTTACTTTTTGTATATCTGAAGATTTTGTAATAAAAAGCAACACACATACACACAACACACATGCCTTTTGAATAGTGTTTTCATTTCCTAGAAGAGGGCCAGAAGCTTCCAGGCATTTCCAGGGACTTCTTGAACAGGAGGGGTTTACTACTTCTTTGTGACATATGCACATATTAATCCAACAGTTTATTTGCTTCAATTCAGTAATGCAGGTGGAATTTAGTTGAACAATATGATGATGGGCAATGAAGAAATCTACCTAAGACACCCTTGTAGTGAGATGTGATTTTTGTTATCACTTGGAAAGTTCTCAGAAGACATTTCTCCTGGGTGTGCAAATGCTTGTCTTAAACTTCACTCTGTTTTTAAATTAATGAGTTTCCATCTTAGTGGCAGAAAATTTAATGGGCTTCTCAAAGGCAGACAATTGCTCTTGAGTCTAACAATCTAGAAAAGCATGGGAGGAGTTAACTTCTCAGCCACTCCATATTGTAAAAACAGTTTTCTTGGTAATGTTTACTGTCACTGGTCTCTATTGCCATTTGATCCCACAGATTTAATCAGGGCTCTGCAGTGCTTTTCAGTGGACAAAAAGGAAGTTTTGGCTAAATGACAATAAAAATAGGGTACATGGAAAACAGTTAAAAATACCCTGGCTTGTTTTATCCAGCCTGCAGTTCTTTTCTAGAATTTCAGGAAATCTTCACAGTTATCTTACACGCATGAGCGAAGGCTTGAGGCTTATACTTCAAGTGATAACTCTCTTTCTCTCCCTCTCCTTCTCTCTCCCTCCCTCCCTCCTTCTAGATCTGCTCCTGGAGATCTGATCTTATCATGAAGGCACTATTTTTACATGTTCATCTATTGCTGAGGTTCACTGACATTGACTATCTTCAGCTTATAGATAAATAAATAATGTAACTCACCTCATCAGCAGGACTTAGGTATGTCTTCTCTTACTTATATGTATCTCTCTTTTTAGGCATGGTTTTTATTTTGTTTTAGAAGGCAGATATCTTTTTTTTTTGGTAATTCATTTATTTCTAAGTCATTAGGATTTTTCCTCCTTTTCTGGTAAATGAGGGTTGTGGGGAGAGAAAAGTGGAAAGATAGCAAATTTCTGTTGCTAGATGCTTGGTAAGCCAACTGGGTAATTTAGGGTCTAAACCTCCTATTTTCCTCAATAACCTGACTTCCTAAAATTATCATGTCATTTCTTATCTCATTCTTCCTGGTGAAATCAATTTTTAACCTAATTTCATAAGGCAGTGTTTTTCAAAAATGGTCATAATTATAGTCCAGTTAGCGGGTCACCACCTGTACCTAAAAAATATATATATATATATATATATATATAATATATTTTATTTTTGTCTGTCCTGTTTACACACACACACACACACACACACACACACACACACACACATATGTAAACAGGACAGACAAAAAACATTAGCACCATCATATGTTAGTAAAGGTTCTGTAGTTTCATGAAACTTTGAGTCAGTTATATGTATGGGGTTGTGTGTACATTCTGGGTTACAGAGTAAAATGCAATTCTTACTGTGACTTTCAAAAAGTTTGAAAGGCCACACAGTGTATGTATCTGTTAATACTATTTTGATAAGTGACAAACACCCAATTTTAAAGGGAACTAGGACATATAAAAAAATATATATAAAGCATATATACAATATATATTTTTTCCTATAATGGGTTCAAGTATTAAAAGGTATATGGATAGGGCTGGGCTTCAAGAACATTTTGCTTAGGACTGAACAATGACTTCAGGATTTGATTTCTTTCTTTTCATTTCTTCAGCTCTGCCTTTCTTTTATTTCCTCTGTGTATTGGGCTCCTTCTTGGGTGGCAAGATGACTGTATAGCAGTTGCTGGTTTACACAATTCCAGGTTCAAGTCCAAAAAAGAGAATAACCCTTCTCCCCCAGTTGTTGAGCAAGAAATCTCAAAATCAGTTCTGATTGGCCCAGTTGGCTCGGCTGGAGGTAACCTCTGTGCTAAATGGCTTCTGTAGATGTCGAGAGCTTTGCTCCAGTGGTGGAATCCCACCCAGACCATGTGGATTGAGGACACTGGAGGGCTGAACTGCCTTATGAATACAATTGCTGGGTAAAGGAGGAATGGGTAAAAGAGGAAAGACAGACTCTCCTCCCTTTTAAAGCCCTCAGAACCACACCCCTGACCACCATTTTTAATCCATTCCCTACAGGATGGTCCTACAATTTAATCACCTCTTTAAAGCTCCACCTTTCAATTACCATAATAGGATTTCCCGCCCTCTTAACAGTCACAGTCAGGGCCAAGTTTCTAATACATAAAACTTGGGGGACATGATTGAAGCTTCAGGGAGTTTTGGGGGGACTTAATTCAATCAACTACAAGCACCTAATGCAGATAGGCTGATTCCTGTCCTCTGATGCCCAAACTAATGGAAGATGAGCTGAATTCTATTCAGGCAAATAGATTATCAGTATAATTTTTCATGTGTGTAAGAAAAACCTTAGCTGTCACTTTTAACGTGTCGATATTAGGACTTACGAGATCAAAATGCAGAACAAGTCAAATTGATAGTAGTTGCTCTACTTTACAGTGACACTGAGGGGGAAAAGAAAGCAGATATATTGATTAAAAACCACAACAGACCCAAAACCTGTTACAAGAGGTAGGCATGATTCTTTTTGCATCTGTGTGCAAATCTGGGAAGGCATTTATTTGAATCAGTATGTTGTGTTAATGTGGTGAAAGTAGTTACTTAAGTAGTGTCTTAGAGCAAATTATTTGAAGAACACATGTCCTTAAGGCCCAAGGCAAATGAAGGAGTGCTCATTCTGCAACTCGCCAGCCTTCAGGTATTTATTTGGGTCTATGTTACTTTGCTCTTGGGGATGTGCTGCTTTTAATTGTCCTCTGTCACTTCATGTACAATTATTCAGTGGGAAAGGGGTCCCTAATTGTGTGTGACTGTGAGGATAATGTTCACTCACAGCAGAGGTTCCCCAGAAGTGGGGTGATCGTGCTGACTTGCCCGGGTTAATCCTGGTTAATGTCTGTGCCTCTGGTTTGGGCAATAAATTTTATGGTCTCCTCACTTATAAAGGCTATTTTAGAGGGCTGTGATTAGACTCTATTTAATAGCTTAAATTATCTGATAAAGAATTACTGTCACCAGGCAAAACTAAATAATAATGTTTAAGGATGCATGCTATGTGGTAAAAGTATAAAGGACATCCAGAAAGTGGCTACCAAAAAGGTTAGAATAGTGCAGTGGTTCTCAACCAGGTGGGATTTTTGCCCCCCCAGGGGGCATTTGTCAATATCTAGAGAAATTGCTGGTTGTCCCCACTTGTGGCAGGGTGCTACTGGCTTCTAGTGGGTACAGGCCAGGGATGCTGCTGAACATCCTCCAAAGCACAAGACAGTCCCCACAGCAAAGGATTATCCAGCCCAAAGTGTATATAATGCCAAGGTAGAGAACCCCTGAGACCATGGTTACATTTTAAAGGGAGAAAGTGAAAATGTTTAGGAGCTTCTGGGGTGACAGTGATGGATACATGGCTGTTCACTTTTAGGCAGTTATTGAGCTGTATATATGTATTTGTTTAACTTCTTATGTATGTTATACTTAAAAATAAAAGTGGGAAGAAAATAAAGAAGTCCTTACCATAACTGAAGGATGAAATTCCTGATGCTCAATAGCATCTTGTGCAGATGGAAAAGTTCAATAAGTAACAGTAGAACTAATGGTAACAATAGCCAAGTGCTCATCTGTGCTGGGAATTACCTAGCTCAGTGCCCACCACACTCTGCAAGGTGGGGACTCTTACTCCCTTCACTTTACAGCCAGGGGGACTGGTTGCAAGGTTGCCTACTGGCCAAGATCACATATTTGTTGAGTTGGCAAAGTCTGCACTTTGACTGGTATTTTATAGAGAGGCAGGAGAGGTGTGGTAATGAACACTGGCTCTGACATCAGGTCACCTGCACTCAAATCCAACTGCACCACTTACTCTGTGTGTGCTTTGAGCAAGTGCCTTAATCTTTTTTGTACCTCAGTTTCCTCATCCGTAAAACAGGGATGATAAGAATTCCTACCTCCATGGGTTATTGTAAGGATTAAATGACCAAATGTAAAGTGTTTTACACAGTGTCTGCTGTGTATTAAATGCTGCATAAATGCTAAGTAGCAATTATTATTTGTGCTTTGTAGAGTCTAGGAAAAATTAACAGCTATATTACTTGTCAAACACCAACTATGTGCCAAATTTTAAGCTAAGCATTTTTCAGTTATCGTTTTCTCTCTTTTTGAAAATCGTTTGAGCTGGGTCTTATGCCTACTTATTGTTATTACCTCCATTATATAAGAAAACTGAGGTTTAAGGAAATTAGCAAGGAGCCTTAATTTCAACCCCAAGTCATTCTGACTCTAGAGCCTTGGCTCTTATTTATTATGTCATATTGTTAGACGTCACAGGGAACCTGAAAATCAGCTAACCCACAAAAATGAACCCCAAAGATGAGACATGACTTGGCAAGTTGTTAAGGGACAATGTAGGGCTAGAACCCAGGTTTTCTGACTCCCATGATCATCTCTGAGGAAAATGCTGCATCCACCCCATAGGGCAACCATGCAGGGTGGGAGCGGGCACAGATCAGGAACACTAGGTCAGGAATTGGGGAGATGTCTTCTAATCCAGTTACAAAAAAATCTAGAGCTATGTTTACTAAAGTGGTACATGAGTTAATTTTAGATGATATATGGAGAAACATTTTATTTAATGGCTATTTATTTTAGTGTGTACTAGAGAAAAATTTCACCTAGACCTTCAAATCTTATAAAAGATTATATTTTTTCTGCCTTGTTGAACAAACTGTTAACAGACTGGATATTACTGCTTAAGATGAGGCTATGAAAGAAATAGTGTCAATGTAAAGTCATTTGAAAATATAAGGATACTTCAAAATGTTCATGGAGATATTAATATTATCTTTTAATTCTACTTTTTCCCTGAACTTTTTGAAGTACCTCATATGTACAAGGTAAAACATAGTGTAGGTAGTATGGAAAAATGGCAAAACCTGTGAAGGGAAGATGTGCATGACTAAAGTCTGGGGAAATACTGGGTTAGAGAAATGTTTCTTGAAGTCTGGGCACATGAATCAATTAAGAATTGGATTCTGATTCAGCAGTTCTGGGGTGGAGGCTGAGACTGCATTTTAATTTATTTATTTTTTTGTCTTTTTTCATGACCGGTAAGGGGATCGCAACCCTTGGCTTGGTGTTGCCCGCACCACGCTGAGCCAGTGAGCGCACCGGCCAATCCTACATAGGATCTGAACCTGCGGCGGGAGCGTCGCTGCGCTCCCAGCGCTGCACTCTCCCGAGTGTGTCACCAGGTTGGCCCATGAGACTGCATTTTTAACAAGCTTCAGGTGATGCTAATGATGCTGGTTTGTGGCCACTCTGTTTATAGCAAGAGATCTAGAATATTCTTGGACATGTGCTGGGTGCTTGCATTAGTCTGTGTTGTTTATAACAAAATACCTAAAACTGGGTAATTTATAAAGAAATAAAATTTATTCCTTACAGTTTCAGAAGCTGGGAAGTCTGAAGTCCAGGGAACACATATGGTGAGAGCCTTCTTGTGGGTTGTAACTCTTCACAGCAATGCAGGTTGTCACGTGACAAATGGCTCAAGCAAGAGAGAGCTAAACTGCCCACTCACTCTCCTTGTAAAGCCATAAGAACCATACCATGACCACCCGTTAAACATCAGCTTATTACTCCATGAATGGATCAATCCATTCACTAGCACCTGGTCCTCACAGTCTATTCACCTCATAAAATCCCCACCTTTCAAATACCATAATAGGATTTCCCATCCTCAACACTGTTATGGTGGGGATTAATACATGAACCTTTGGGGGACACAATTCAACCCCCAACAGTGCTGTAGAGGATACAAAGAAATATAAGACATCCCCCCGTCTCCCATCGTACCTCTCATTTTGTGTCGCATGTTTTCTGGAGGTACGGTGGTCTGCCTGGAGCTGCTGCAGCGGCATGGGAGGAGGAGCTGGGTGGGATGGGATTTCACCTGGGCCTGAAAGATTTGCAGCAGCAAATGGAGAGTTCCAGGATGAGCTTGATGAGTAGAGGAAGGACACAAGTAACAGGGAAGATGAAAGAAGGCCTGTACAGGCAAAGTGGAGATTTTAGGAATAATCTGAACAAAAAGAGAATCCATATGGAACGCTAGATCAGAATAATTCCCTTCTTCAAAGAACAAGCCCCACTGCCTGGTGATAATAGCCACCATTTATCAAGCCCTTATAAGTAAGTGCCAGGGACTTGCCAAATTATTTCCATTCAGAATGAAATACTGAATGGAAAACACAATAATCCACATTTTACAGAGGTAGAATCCGAGGCTCGGTGAGGCTTTGTGACCTGTTCAAAATCGTATAGCTAGTAAGTGATGGAACTGGAGTTCAAACTCAGAATGGGGTTTGTGCTCTTTGCCCCAACACTGCAAGAGACTCTGCTCTTTGTTTGTCCCTGACAGTTGCAGCACAAGAGCTTGGCTTTCTCTCCAGAGAGCGTGCCTCCCAGGAGACTCTAATGGCCCATCTTGTTTCAAAATGAGAATATTGTTCCTACAACAGCTCCTCAGCAAACATCCAAAGTTGTCAGATAGTTTGTCTTTAATCATTATTTATAAAAGACGATATTCTTTTTGCCTTGCCGAATAAAAACAGAGTGGAGTTTTCAGCATTGTGACTGAAATAAGGAAATACAAAACTGTTCCCCCTGCCACCCCCAATAAGCACTGATTGTTTTTGTTGCAATGAGGAGGCTCTTGGCTTTGGAAATCACCAAGTGGCCTAGACAGACAGTTGTTGGAAATAATTATGCCTCTGCCACAGCAGGGGGCTCGTCACAGCCCCTCCTGATTCAAAAGGGCTTTCTGGAAATACCAGCATCCATCTTCCAGCTGGTGCTTACAACAGCCGACAGCATTGGTGGGGGACCTGACAATGGATGTGGCTGAAGATTGTTTTGGGGCTTCCCTGGTTGCACCTGACTGAGCCCATCCCATCAATTCAGTCTTTGCAAAATAGCAGAAGGGGCCATATGTGACCCAAATGCCAGGCTTCCACAGGCACATGGTTTACGCAGCAAGCTCGGGCCCTGCTTCACCTAAGTTCAGTACTTTTGCAGGGTTCTGCCAGATACAGGAGGGGCCAGGGAGCAAGTGGGGGAGCTGGAGTTGGGATCAGAATTGGCACTGGGTGGAGAACGAGGGAGGCTGAGTTCCAATCCCACCTCGGCAGTAGACTGACCTGAGGTGTGTTAATTAGCTCTCTGGACTTGCCAAATGGGTGGTGACACTTGAGGCCTCCCACCTCTAAACCTTTACATTATGAACAACCAGAATACTGCACTTTATACATTATGCACCCAGAATACTGCACTTTATCTACAAAAGTGGCACTATTGTCACCAGTACTTTTTAGAAAAATCACAGGTAAATGCACTTAAAAGGGCTTCCTTAAATTAACAACAGTGTGCCAGTGGAAAGTTTCAGTAAAATTATCTGCTCTGCAGTGAAAATGGTATTTGGTGTAACTTATCATATCAAAAAACCTTTCAGTGTTCAGACAAATATCTTAGCACTAGGGAAGCATAGCTTCTTTGATAAATCAGTAAAGATAAGGGTATTTGAGGCCATCACAAGTGAACAAATTGCATCCATTTAAATGTGCAAACTGAAATGCAGGATCCTGAAAAACTAATGAAAACCATGTGCCCCTAGACATGGAACACAGAATTCTATGCCAGTGGGGCTGTAAGACTTAAATTGAGGACATATCATGGTCATTCACTCCAACTGTGTTAAATTAATTCAATTTGTATTTTGAAGAGAAAAAAAGTGTGTTGTTTTATACACCTCCATGTTCCCAGTCTAGCTGCACTTTCACTGCCTGAAACAATGGGACGTCCAGTTTACTAGAGGTCAAAAGTTTGATTCCAGCAGATTTAGAGTGAGAAACTGTTTTACAGTGATTCTGCTGCCTTAAACAGTTCAAATCATGAGTGGTTCTCATTGTACTTTCTAGCACTGAGCTTAATTACACTCGGAAAAGCATACTGGAAAACCATCATTGGCTCCTTTTAGATCTCAGAAAGACTGTGAAAACAATGATGTTAGAGGGCATTTAAAAATCAACAGTTTGTCAGCAAGTGTTCATGCTATTTTATAGATGCTTTCACTATATAATGAGGGGGAAATGTAACTTTGTCTTCTCTCAGAGCATATATGCAAACATTTTTCCACCTCATGTACAGTTTCATTTATATAGCATTGTCAAGGAATAAGTAATTTGTTTCACTTAAGTGATTTTTCCAGGTGATTAAAGTTTACCTCTTCCTACCCACGTTATTTTTTGCTTGAACCATCTTTGATGAAAACATGGCACGTGCTTGTTTATATTTTTACTTTGAGTATATAAAATGTGGCTACATCTTTCCTTGACTTGGACTTACCATGATAAACATCACTTTTTGTTCCTTGCCATAATCCTGTTATTCTTTGACAGCTGAATTGTCTGGGATCGAGTGCCTCTGTATAAATAATCATAGATTTTTATTCTTGTTTTACAAAAACACTAATCTTTCATTTATTTATTTAGAAAGGGACAGGCTATGCAAACAGATGACTCTAAAAGATTTTTTTTTTCCTTTTTGTCTTTTTTTCGTGTCCGGCAACGGATCGCAACCCTCAGTGTTGCACCCGCACCTCGCTCAGCCAGTGAGCGGGAACCAGTCTGTATGTGGGATCCGAACCCTCGGCGGGAGCGCGGCCACACTCCCAAGCGGCGCACTGTAGCAGTGCGCCACCCGGCTGGCCCTAAAAGATTTTTTAAAAATTGTATGAAATTGTTAATTGCAGCACAGTGGGCTGGCAAAGGCTTGGCCTTGGAGTTAGGGGAGCTGGGCTGCAGGTCCAGATAGTCCACGGTTTTTAGTTCCCCATCTATCTGTCTGTCTGTCTGTTGGTCAGTCTACCTGTCCATATCTGTATCAGTCTATCTACCTACATACCCACCCGTTGATCCATCCATTCAACCATTTCCAGGCATAATTACATATTTTAAATCCAAAGAGAAGAAATGGATGTTTCTGAAATCTTGAGCAATAACTGGACCCATTTTTAGTGCTTCATACACACATTTGATGTTTTATTCTTTTGTAGTTACCATTATTCCTAATAGTAGAGCTCCTTTGAGTAGTTAACAAATCCCAGGCAGGATACTAGAGACTTCATATACATTATCATCTTGGCTAATCTGCCCAACCTACCAAGAAATGTGCATTATTATTCCTTCTATTTTACAGGTGAGAAAATTGAAGTTTAAGAGATTAGTAGTAACTGGTAGAGCTGGGATCTGAACCCGTGTCTCTCTACCTGCAAGATGCTTGTTGCCAGCTACTACGTGAACTGCTTCTTCTTGCTCTGTTTTTCATCTCTATCGTCTGAATAGTAGGTAGTTGAGAGGCAGTGTAGAGTAGTGGGTAGGCCCACGGGCTCTGGAGAGGACTACCTGGATTTGTCTCCTAGCTACACAACTGACTACAGTATTCTCATTGAAGCAAGTATCTTAACCTCTCTGCACCTCAGTTTTTCATCTTTAAGATTGTGAAAATACTAGTCTTTGCTTCATACGGTTGTTTTGAGAATTAAAGGAATTACTTATAAAGTACTTGGGAGGGTTCTCAGAACACAATAAGAGCTATGTAATTTTTTTGTGAAATTCAGAAATGCAATTTCTTAAGAGATGAAATATTGTAATTCTTTGATAGAAAGAAAGGACGTTCCTTTCTCTGAGTGAAGTGAAGGCAGCAGTAAGTCTGCTGTCTGCTATGATGTGTGGTGGGAGGATGAGGTTTGTCAGCCGGAGGAGCACAGTGGGCTGGGAAAGGCCTGGCCCGGGAATTAGGGGAACTGGGTTACAGATCCTAGACAGTCCACAGTTTTTAGTTCCTTGTCTATCTATCTGTCTGTCTGTCCACCTATCTATCTATCTACCTACTTACCCACACATTCATCCATCCTCTCATGCATTGATCCTTCCACCCACCTAGTTAATTTGCAGTGTGCCCTAAGGCAAGTCACTGCCCTCTGGACCTTGGTTTCCTCATCTATAAAATAAGGGGGGTCAAACTAAATGAGTGAATGCAAACTGGTTGCTCACAGGCTGAATTCTGCCTATAGATATATTTGATTAGCACCTAGAGTGTTTTTAAAATATTTGGATTTAATCACACACAAAAATCTGATTTCCTGGTTTCAGAAGCTCTAGCAACACTGGCTGCATTCCTACATGGCAACAATTGACTAGCGCTGAGTAAGGGCAGGCTGTGGGCTCTATGATTACCGTAGCAGATGCTGTTGATGTGGAGGGTGTCCATTCCATATCCTTGCCCTTGCCACTTTAGTGCATGACAGCTTGACTTCTCACTGACAGCATCTTACTGGTTTGTCTGAGAACTTTCTCTGACTTGGAAGTGCTGAGAAATTAACACCCACCCACCCCTGACACAACAGTGTTGAAGGGGGTTTAGCATATAGATGACCCAGCTCCCTTGCCCATGTGGTGGGATAGCTAAGGTTTATATTCTATATTACTTCCTGTGGGGTTTAGCTCCAATCACCCTCTGTGATAGTGACTTAATAGGATACTTTCTTTTGTTAATGGCCTTTTGTTGGGAAAATAGAATAATTTAATCAGGCCCCCTCACTTAAAGGGCAGTTGGGGGTGGTGCGGCACATTCTTTGTAAGCAAATTGTGTGTGTGTGGATGGAGTTAGTGCGCATGTGCAGCACCACGAGCCTGGCTGGCATTGAGTGCCTTAGGTGGCTATGCTCTTGGACCTATGGCTTCCAAGGACCTTTTTGCTGGTTACCTAGNCCGAACCCTCGGCGGGAGCGCGGCCACACTCCCAAGCGGCGCACTGTAGCAGTGCGCCACCCGGCCGGCCCTAAAAGATTTTTTAAAAATTGTATGAAATTGTTAATTGCAGCACAGTGGGCTGGCAAAGGCTTGGCCTTGGAGTTAGGGGAGCTGGGCTGCAGGTCCAGATAGTCCACGGTTTTTAGTTCCCCATCTATCTGTCTGTCTGTCTGTTGGTCAGTCTACCTGTCCATATCTGTATCAGTCTATCTACCTACATACCCACCCGTTGATCCATCCATTCAACCATTTCCAGGCATAATTACATATTTTAAATCCAAAGAGAAGAAATGGATGTTTCTGAAATCTTGAGCAATAACTGGACCCATTTTTAGTGCTTCATACACACATTTGATGTTTTATTCTTTTGTAGTTACCATTATTCCTAATAGTAGAGCTCCTTTGAGTAGTTAACAAATCCCAGGCAGGATACTAGAGACTTCATATACATTATAATCTTGGCTAATCTGCCCAACCTACCAAGAAATGAGCATTATTATTCCTTCTATTTTACAGGTGAGAAAATTGAAGTTTAAGAGATTAGTAGTAACTGGTAGAGCTGGGATCTGAACCCGTGTCTCTCTACCTGCAAGATGCTTGTTGCCAGCTACTACGTGAACTGCTTCTTCTTGCTCTGTTTTTCATCTCTATCTCTCTTTGGGTGTCTATCCATTTGCTTTAAGAACCTCTGTCTAGGTTAGGGCCCAAGATTAGGTCTGAGCCTCTTTTATGGAGTACTTTGGTATCTTTTTCCTTAAGTGGAGTTCTGAGGCTATTTTTGCTGATTCCCGGGTTCCTAGACATCTTCTGCACAGTTGCAGTTTCTGGAAGTCTAACCTGTGAATTCATCTCTGTGTATGCTAAGGCTTTGGGAGGGATTATAGGATTTTCTGCAATATGATTAAACAGCAAAATCAAGAAACCTGCCAATTCTGTAATGAAGGGGTAGGCAAACGTTTTCTATAAAGGGCCCCTATACTGAATATATTAGGCCTTGTGGACCATGTGGCCTGTGTTGCAACTATTCAACTCCCCTTTGTGGGGCAAGAGCAGCCACAGACAATACATAAAATAATGGGGTGGCTGTATTCTGGTAAAACTTTATTTACAAAGATAAACAGTGGGCAGGAGTTGGCTTATGGGCCTGTACTTTACCAGCTCCTGTTGTAATGACAAAAGGACCAATCAGGGATTGTAAAAAGTCTGAATAGTAGGTAGTTGAGAGGCAGTGTAGAGTAGTGGGTAGGCCCACGGGCTCTGGAGAGGACTACCTGGATTTGTCTCCTAGCTACACAACTGACTACAGTATTCTCATTGAAGCAAGTATCTTAACCTCTCTGCACCTCAGTTTTTCATCTTTAAGATTGTGAAAATACTAGTCTTTGCTTCATACGGTTGTTTTGAGAATTAAAGGAATTANGCCTTAGGTGGCTATGCTCTTGGACCTATGGCTTCCAAGGACCTTTTTGCTGGTTACCTAGGTCAGAGACCTGTGTGTAAAGGGTCTGGTAACCCAGCCTGGCATGTGAGGGATCTGGTGACCCAGCCTGGCATGTGACGGGTCTGGGGACCCAGCCTGGTGTGTGAAGGGTTTGTAACCCAGTCTGGACAATGGGCTTGAGGGGACTGTGAGCTCCAGACCCAGCCCGAGCATGACAATTGGCCCAGTTGGCAGGATTATGGGCAGATAAAAGAGCTCAACAATTGGTGTAGTTAGCAGGATTCTGAGCAGGTACAAGAGCCAAAAGCCCTTGGAAGAAGGAGAAAATGTGGCTACTTTTGAATATGCTCTGCCCTATGGCCACCTTCCTGTTGACCAGGATTTGGTTGCTGCTCACTGTATTGCAAGGCAGCATTGACCAGGCACTATGGCAGAAAACCCCTTGGGTGGCGGGGGGTGGAAATGTGGCTATCCTTGAGCATGTGGTGCCCGGTGGCTACTTTTCTGCTGATCGAAGCCTGGCTACTGCTAACTATGCTGCAACTGATTTGAGATTTGGAGCAGAAAGCAGAGTCATTGGAAGCACAGATAAATGTCCTGGAGGATGACATGCAGTGACTGGCCACTCTTGCTTCTCACACCAGGGAAGATGACCAACCCAGTGATGAGTTGGGGGAAACCTTGTGTCTCCAGGCACGACTT
This sequence comes from Galeopterus variegatus, assembly GCF_000696425.1. Taxonomy (NCBI): domain Eukaryota; kingdom Metazoa; phylum Chordata; class Mammalia; order Dermoptera; family Cynocephalidae; genus Galeopterus; species Galeopterus variegatus. Next base: position 586,626 of record NW_007726414.1, on the reverse strand, counting down.
GTTGTGCACGAGAAATTGAGGCATGAGCAGCCTGTGGGACCAAATGGACAACTGGTGGGCGATCCACAGGTGACCCAGTTCACCACCTATGTCCCATATACCCAGGTTGAACTGGTTGACTTGGGGAGACAGTTCAGGCAGAAGTGGGGGAGCCCCTGGCTGCTTGGCTGTTGCAGTTTGGGGACCTAGGGGGGTGGATAGTGTGGTATGCTCTGGTGAGGAGGTAAAGTTGGCCTCCATTACCATACACCCGTTCCTGAGGCAGTGGCTGCAGAATAGCCACAGATATGCACAAAGGCAAGGTAATCACTCCTTGATGGACTGGGTGAATGAAGCTGCCTGAACTGTGTGGGCAAATGCTGGAGAACTGCCCAAGATTGTTAGTAAATGGCAAACATATGCTGAGATGGTCCAAATCATTTGGGAGCTGGGGATGCGGCAGTCCATGTTTAATGTGAACACTTGTGGCCCGGACAATGAAAATTTTACAGGCAGCGTGAGAGACATAGTGCTGCAAAATGCCCCATCAATGTCCTTAGGGTCACTGATGGCCATACTGGCCCCATACATTGGTTGTCCTGTACATGAGGTAATGACCATGATAGCCAGCTTGGGTGAAGTAGAGGATAGCAGACAAGCAAAAGGGTTCTGAAAGGTGGCTAAGACCAAACCCCCAAGAATACTTGGGATTTTATCCCTAAGGGACCAAGAAAGACTAGCTGTAAGCAGATGTGCCTTGACTTGCTTGCAGCAGGGGTTGATAAAAAGAAAATTGACTGGCAGCCAAATGCGGTTCTGTTTGCCTTGTGGCAGCAATTACACCCTGAACAGCATTCTACCAAGTGTCTGGAAACAGGTAGCAAGGTACACTCAGTGGATTTTAAAAATTTTTGGTTGCTCCTAAGAAGGTGGATGAACTGTTCCATTTTGATTAGGGAGTAGGCCAGGGTGCTCATCTTTTGGG
>NW_007726414.1:584621-585532 GCF_000696425.1 Galeopterus variegatus | reverse complement strand
CAATCCAGATAAGTTTACAGGGGCCCCAGTTCATATAGATGGCTATGGAGGACATACTACCGAGGTCAAAGCTGTGTCACTGCCATTGGGCATAGGAAGATTACCTCCTCGTGTATATATTGTATATATATCTCCTGTAGCTGAATACATCTTGGGTATGGATGTACTTTATGGCTTGCACCTGCAAACAATAGTTGGAGAGTTTTGGCTGCGAATGTGGACAGTAAAGCCTATGTTGCGAGGATATGCTAAACATGACCCACAGATGTTCCCCAAGCCAAGACATATACTTAATGTAAAGCAGTATCACCTACCAGGAGGACATGCAGAGATAAGTGCCACTATATTAAAATTAGAGAAAGTTCGCATTATTCATCTGGCTCATAGCCCACTTAATGCTCTAGTATGGCCAGTGAAAAAGCCTGATGGTACCTGGAGAATGACTGTAGATTATCAAGAACTGAACAAAGTAGTGTCTCTTTTGCATGCAGCTGTACCTTCAGTTCATGACTTGATGGATCAGCTGACAACTCAGCTGGAGACTTATCATTATGTATTAGACCCTGCAAATGGTTTTTTCTCTATTGCAATTTCAGCTGATAGCCAAAATCAGTTTGCCTTCGGCCAGGAAGGAAGACAGTGGACCTTTCAAGTATTGCCCCAAGGTTATCTGCATAGCCCAACCATCTGTCATGGTAGCTGGGGACCTAGGCCCAGCATGGTTATAATGTTTCACTACGTTGATGATGTATTACTAACCTCTGATTCTCTTGCAAATTTTTTTTTTTTTTTTGTCCTTTTTGAAACCAGCCGCACTGCACTCAGCCAGTGAGCACTGTGAGTGCACCGGTCATCCCTATATAGGATCCGAACCCGCAGCGGGAACGCTGCTGCGCTCCCAGTGCCGCCCC
>NW_007726414.1:582436-583691 GCF_000696425.1 Galeopterus variegatus | reverse complement strand
ATTAGACCCTGCAAATGGTTTTTTCTCTATTGCAATTTCAGCTGATAGCCAAAATCAGTTTGCCTTCGGCTGGGAAGGAAGACAGTGGACCTTTCAAGTATTACCCCAAGGTTATCTGTATAGCCCAACTATTTGTCATGGTTTGGTGGCTGGGGACCTAGCCAAGTGGACTAGGCCCAGCATGGTTACAATGTTTCACTACATTGATGATGTGTTTTTAACCTCTGATTCTCTTACAGATTTAACCCAGGCAGCTCCAACCCTGCTAAGTCATTTGGAACAATGTGGGAGGGCTGTGAACACAGCCAAAGTGCAAGGACCTGGGCTGTCAGTCAGATTCCTGGGAGTGGTCTGGTCAGGTAAGACGAAGGTCATCCCAGAAGCTGTTATAGATAAGGTACAGGCATACCCTTGACCCACAATGGTAGCTCAGCTACAGACATATTTGGGACTTTTGGGGTATTGGAGAGCTTTGGTAACCCATATGGCCCAAATGGCACACCCACTGTATGCATCAACAAAGAAAGGAGCCCTCTGGGATTGGACTGAGGAAGTAGAACAAGCTTTTGGGGCTACAAAAAGGGCAATACAGCAAGTACAGGCTTTACAAGTGGTGGATTCCACTAAAGTGGATTCCATTTGAGTTAGATGTACATATAACACAGGAGGGATTAGGATGGGGTTTGTGGCGGAGACAAGACCGATTCCACGCACCTGTAGGATTCTGGTCTCAGATCTGGAAGGGCGCTGAAGTGCATTATAATAGAAAAGCAGTTAGCAGCTGTGTGTTCTGCCTTGATAGCCACTGCCAAAGTCCTAGTAAGGATGACATATGCCATAATAGGTTGGCTGCGCATGTGGGCAACCAACCCTAAAATGGGTGTAGCTCAAACTCCCACTTTGTCTAAATGGGGAGCATATGTAGAACAAAGGAGCACTGTGTCAATTAGTCATCTGTCCAAAGAGTTGCAAACTGTGCTAGGCCCAGGAGAGGTTGTGGAGGAAACTTTGACACAACCGTTACACATGGAAGTAGAGGCTACACCTTTCCATGAGGGACAAGGACCTATCACAGAGCAAGCTTAGTATACAAATGGCTCTAGCATGGAAACTTCAGCATCATGGACAGCTGTTGCTGTCCAGCCCTTAACAGATACTACGTGGTATGAAATGGCATCAGGCAAAGCAGTCAATGGGCTGAATTGAGAGCAGTATGGATGGTGATAAAAAATGAGCCTGGGCCATTAACCATCTG
>NW_007726414.1:579664-581051 GCF_000696425.1 Galeopterus variegatus | reverse complement strand
CTGGTCTTTTGTTTGTATGACCTTGTAAGGCCCCAGACCAGGTAAACACTGTGAAGGCATCAAATAGCCTTACTGCTATGTATGGCCGGCCTATAGTTATAGAAAGTGATAATGGAACCCATTTTACTGGACATGGGGTTCAGAGGTGGGCCTCCCAGTTGTCCATTCAGTGGAAGTTACATGTGCCGTATCATCCCCCGGCAGTGGAAATGATTGAACGATACAATGGCCTTTTAAAAAAGGGACTAAGGCTATCTACCCAACCCCCATAGCTGAAGGGGTGGATACAGTGATTATGGCTAACAGTCAGAATTCTAAATGAGAGACCCTGCAAGGGCAGACCCTCTCCAGTGGAAGTTCTGTTGCATCGGGCAGCAGCACCTATACAGCTGCAAATCACTACTAAAGATAAGCTTTTGAAGCCACGATATGGCAAGAATGGAAATATTCTCTTACCGGCCCCAACCTGTTTGCAACAAGGACAGACAGTACAATGGGAATGGCCTTGGAGAACAAAAGCCCCCCCATATACACTGGGTAGGTTTAATAGGACCTTGGGGAAAAGGATTGGAGGAAGGTTTACAAGTTTCATCTTGGGTGACAGGTACCTGGCCTCCTCAAGTAAAGGTAACATGGCCTGGAACAGATAAGCACTCTGTTCCAAAGGGCACATTTGTATTATTATGGTCAGTTATGAGTTCCCCTATACTGTTACACGTAGAGCCTACAGATCCAACAGTGGTAGCAGATAAAGTATGGTATCAAAAGCCAGGTAGGATACCTACTCCTGCAACCATGCTTTCTCAGGATGGCAAACTGGCACGTATCTTACCAGAGGGGCGAGAACTTCCCCTATTGGNGTGGATGGTAGGCCACTGACCCCTGTGGGGACAAGCCATGTGGCAATAGTTATAGGAATTGGGACATGAGAAAAAAGTAAATCTTTTCCATGTCACAGGACTCTTCCCCTTAGACAGTCCAGGAAATGAGGAAACCGATGCCTTGGCTAAGGTAAGATGGCTGGAGAGAGCCCCAGCTACTGATGTAGCCAAGTGGTTACATCGAGGAATGTAGCATGCTGGAGTAAAACCATGTGGATGGCGGCTCAAAGATGGGCCTTGCCTATAAAATGGGAAGATGTAATGAATGCCTGTTGTGCTTGTCCAGTGTGTGCTCAAGAGAGTCCACATCCCCTGCGGATGCCCCATACAGATGGGCAAATAACTCGAGGAAGGGTGCCCCTGATTCAATGGCAAATATACTTTATCAGACCACTGCCAAGGTCGGAAAATTTCAGATACATCTTCACAGCTGTTGATACAGCTACTGGTCTTTTGTTTGTATGACCTTGTAAGGCCCCAGACCAGGTAAACACTGTGAAGGCATC
>NW_007726414.1:577444-578748 GCF_000696425.1 Galeopterus variegatus | reverse complement strand
ACACCAATGGTGACTACTAACCGGACATAGGCAGCTAATAGTTAAAAGGACAGAACTACAAACCTTAAGGCATATTGAACAGACAATAAATTATGTGAATGTAAGGGTCATTTATCCTCTCTAAGGGAACATCTTGGAAGATTCTGAACGCATAGATTGTATGGTGAGGGACCCTGAAGGGGTGTATTGTTGGGAAAATAGAATATTTTAATTAGGTCCCCTCACCTTAGGGACAGTTGGGGGTGGTGCAGCACATTCTTTGTAAGCAAATTGTGTGTGTGTGGTGGAGTTAGTGCACATGTGCGGCACCACTACCCTGGCTGGCATTGAGTGCCTCAGGCGGTGCACGCATGTGGCCATGCTCTCAGACCTACTGCTTCCAAGGACCTTTTTGCCGGTTACGTAGCTCGGAGACCTGCGCGTAAAGGGTCTGGGGACCCAGCCTGGCGTGTGAAGGGTCTGAGGACCCAGCCTGGCATGTAAAGGGTTTGTGACCCAGTCTGTGAACAGGCTTGAGGAGTTTGTGAGTTCCAGACCCAGCCCGAGCACAACAGTTGGCCCAGTCAGCAGGATTATGGGCAGGTAAAAGAGCTCAACACCTTTTCTTCCTTGTCTCACTTCCCCACTCTTCTCCTGCTAGTGTTTTCTGGGATGACCTCTCAGATAAATGCCTTACACTTGACTCCTAGTCCAGGGTTGGCTTCTGGAGGAACCCAGACTAAGAAAACTATAGTCCCTACCACTCAGGCCAAGTGAGAATCGCCTTTTTTTTTTTTTTTTTTTCTATCATGCCTGGTTAGTTTTCCTTGGAGAGAGAAATATATGTCCATGCCATGTCTAACAAAAAAGGGATGGTAATGGACTGAATGGGCTGTGAGTTTCCAGAACAGGAGAATATTTCCTTAGGTAAATACAGAATAGACCAAAAGATTTTATACAGATGGCTTCTTCACTTATTGAAATTTTGCCTCTATAGGTGTCTGAGTTTGTGATTGTTTCAATAGAAGATCCTTATGGATTCTTAAAGTGGGGGCCATTTTAGTGTGGTATTTTGTGAGAAGCAGTCCAAATCACTAGATTGTGATTGATGAATCATTTTAACCTGCCTGTGGAGATTTGTATTTTAAAAGAGGACATTTGAGAATCAGTTTTTTTTTAATGGATTTATTTATTTTTATTTTAACTTCTCAATATACATTATAGTTAATTTTCATGTCCCTTTACCTGTTCCTCTTTCCTCCCTCCTTCTCTCCCCTCTCCCCCCACTACATCATATCTGTTCACTTGTCTTAACAAGTTCAAGG
>NW_007726414.1:564503-576787 GCF_000696425.1 Galeopterus variegatus | reverse complement strand
ATTCTTTTTTATAGCAGAGTAGTATTCCATTGTGTAGATGTACCGCAGTTTCCTTATCCACTCATCTCATGATGGACATTTGGGCTGGTTCCAAGTCTTGGCTATTGTAAATAGTGCTGCAATAAAGATTGGAGTATAGGTATCCCTTCGACATGATGATTTATATTCCTCTTTGTATATTCCCAGCAGTAGAATAACTGGGTCATATGGTAGATCTATCTGTAATTGTTTGAGGAACCTACATACCATTTTCCATAGAGGCTGCACCATTTTGCAGTCCCACCAACAGTGTAGGAGGGTTCCTTTTTTCCACAAACTCACCAGCATTTATCATTCTCAGTCTTTTGAATATTAGCCATCCTGACTGGAGTGAGATGGTATCTCAAAGTGATTTTGATTTGTGTTTCCCGAATGCTGAGTGATGTTGAGCATTTTTTCATGTGTCTGTAGGCCATTTGTATATCTTCCTTTGAGAAATGCCCGTTCAACTCCTTTGCCTTATTTTTAATTGGGTTATTTGTTTTTTTGCTGTAAAGTTGTTTGAGTTCCTTGTATTTTCGGGATATTAAACCTTTGTCTGATGTATATTTTGCAAATATTTTCTCCCACTCTGTTGGTTGTCTTTTCACTCTGTTGATTGTTTCTTTTGCTGTGCAGAAGCTTTTCAGTTTGATATAATCCCATTTGTTTTTAATAGGGTGCCCAGCCATCCTGGTTTGCCCAGGGCTAAGAAATTTCTTGGGACAAGGGACTTTTAGTACTGAAACCAGGACAAGTTGGTTAACCTATTGTAGGTGCAGTCATACATAGGACCTTCCAAAGTTCAACCTCTGAAAGATTACCCTCTCTCTCACGATAGATAGATAGATAAAACTCAAAATAACATTATATTTTTAAAATGAGCTCTTCGAAGGTGAAAGAACTCCTCACCGTGTTCAAAGGTTAAACAGTTAAACGTACATATGCTCTGCCCTGGGTTACCTGTCATCCTTCTTCCCCTGCATGTTCATCTATTTTTAGTGACACTGTGTTTTAATCAGAGATGAACTTGTGAAAAGCTTTGCCCCCAAATTAGAAGTGTGTATCACAGCCGAATGAGGGAGAGAATGAGCCATGCCCCAGGACTGAGGGCATAAATAGCAAAGGGTGGGAAGGGCATCAGAATGTGGGACTCTCGGAGAATCAGAAACCAGGTTTATTGTCTGCAGAGCATAAAGTGACCTGGGAATTTGAAGTTTAAAATGATTTTGTCTATCAAACCAGGTAATTTAGACTCTAAAGTGGATATGTGAGGCTCAGTGGAAAAGTTGTAAGTAGATTTGGAACCAAATCTTACTTTTGAATCCAAGATCTGTTATTTAACCACCTTTATAACCTTGCACAGGTTAAGAAACCTTCTGGAGCCTCAGTTTCCTTATTTGTAAAATAGAGATGGAAGGAAGCTAACTTTTGTTGAGCACCTGTTGTGTTCAATGGACAGTGCTAGGGGCATTGGAAGAGTTGTTTCATTTAAAGCTTTCCAGTCCTGCAAGGTGAATATAATTGGCTCCATTTTACAGAGGAGAAAATTGAAGCACCAGAAAGTCTATTAATTTCCCCAGCCCCACTCAGAGGGTAATTGATGAAGCCTGAACTCACATCTGGGTCAGTCTGAATCAGAGCCAGGGCACTATTTACAGTGAAAGCCTGTTACCTCCTTGGGGATGGCCACTTACTTCGCAGTGGTGTCTTGTTTGGGTTCTCAAGAAGCAGATCCTGAGATAGACTGCTAGTAGTTTATTTGCAGAGTGCAGGGTAGAAATGAGACAGGGAAGGGAAAGCAGCCCTAAGAAAGCGTACTACCAATCCGACTACCACAGTGGGCTGCTGGGCTTATTCCCACTTGGGAAACTCTGGGAGCCAGCACTGTGCATGTGCCTCAGACTTTTCCCATTGGAGGGGTGAGAGAGCTGGGTTATTTATGCACCAGCTCCTGAGAGTCATTGACTGCGGGGCTACCCTTGTATCTTGTGCTTGGCAAAGCAGGACTCTAGCTGCATGAGAAGGTCCTGGGTAGAGAAGTGCAGGTGCTGGCGGTTGGAAGCAGGACAGTGTGCCCTGAAATGGTGAGTAGGAGGAGGGTGTGGGGCAGGGGCACGACAGCACCCACAACCGTGGTTTTAAGAATCAGAGACAATATCTACAGACCATTTATTTATAGAGGTCTACTATGATTGTGCAAATAATTAACAGTGAGAAGACTTTTATGGGCTTGGCCTGGGCCTTTGTGTTTCCTTGCTTGGTGCAGAATTATTCCCAGGAAGCCCTATCAAGGCCTATGAACTTCTGGTAAATGTGCATGTGTTGGCCATGAACTTCTGGTAAATGCCAGGCCTGCCCAGCCCTCCATGTCGGGCTGTTTCCTGTGGTACTTTTCAGTAGTGGCTCCACCCATCTGAGGTACCATCAAGACACCTATCACTTTGGGATATGGCTCCAGAGGGTGGAGCCAGAATGGATGTCTCTGCACAGAAACGCCAACACTTCCCTCCCTGTCCAAAACCCCAAAGTATACTCACCCTGTGTGCTCCAAGGAAGGGAGGCTTAAAAAAAGATTGTGAGCCCCAACATGATCAAGATCAGAGAAAGAGAAATGTAGCTTGGGGCATGATTAGCCAGAACTTGTGTTTTGTCTTTTTTTAAGAAGATAACAACTTGTTTTTCTTCCAGCTCTTACGGTCACTTTTTCTTCCAGTCTGTAATTACTGAGCACTGTAGCAGTTACAGTTTGGGGCTGCCCCCTCCGTTAGGGGAGGTCCCCATTTCATGTGGTCTTGGTGAGGCAGTACACATCTCTCCCTCTGAGCCAGAGTCCAGATTGTTCCTCTCTTCATGTGATTTAGTCTGGGAGTGTGGCAGAGACTGCCTCTTGTCCCTCTACACTCCCACCCTTCAGGTTTCATTGGGCATGTGGCTGACGAGGTGGGGACTACATTTCTCGCCTTCCTTTTGTGGCCATGTAACCAAGGTCGGACTGAAGGAATGTGAGAGGAAGTGACGTGAGCAGCTTCTGAGTTATTCCCATGGAAAGGAAACACCTTCTACCTGTTCTTCCCTCCTTCCCTTGAACTGGAGCAAGGAAGTGGTGGAGAGCCCCTTCAACCAAGGGATGAGGGCGGTAACCCAGGGGATGGCAGGGCATCAAGACAGAAGGGTCTGGGTCCCCCTACCTTTGTGTGGAGCAGAGCTGCACTACTCAGCCCCCGACCCTGCCAGATCACCCTCAACTTGGACTTGGACTTGAAACAGAACTAATCAAAACCACTCTTACTTGGTTTCTCTTAAAACCAAGAACCTGTTTTATCCTAGCTCTGCCACTTACCCACTGATGTTGAGTAAGAAACTAACTAAACCTTGTCTGAGACTGTGGAATTCGTGACCACATTTAGTACTCCCAAGTGGGCCTCTGGGATGAAATGGCCAGCACGATGCTTGGCACATAGTCAACAATCAATGAAAGATAGCTGCAGGTGTTTTTCATATTAGTATTAATTATTCATAATGCTGAGTTGTTGCTGACCAAGTCAGGCAGTATTCTTAACCTTATATCTGCTGGCTCGAAGTCCAGAATCAGTTTTGATAAATTCTGAAAGGGTTGTGTCATCCATGGTAAATTAGCGGGTCAGCAGAAACTGTATGTTGCTTCAGACACACACCCAAGATGGCAAAGCATGGACTTAACCTCGGTAAAGGTTACAGTCCAATTAGTTGGGGCAAAGGATATGTCCGATAATAAAGGGGTCAGCCTTCTGATCCCTAAAGTGGCACACCCCAGGGAGGGTTGTAAGGGTAGCAAGTGAGGGCGGGGGAACCAACTGATCAGGGTAGAGCTGAGTGTCTTCACTGTCAGCACTTTTCCCAGGTTACCCTGGGAAGCCACATTCTTAGTGTCTGTGGACAACTGCTAGTTACCCACCTGATACCCATTTCCTCCATTCTTAGTAACAGAACCCCACCTTTATTTGAGGTGATAGTGTGCTTTGCTAAAAAAAAACTACATTTCCCATTCTCTCACTCTGTTAGATATGGCTGTGTGACCAAGTACCGGCCAGTGAGGCACAAGCAGGAGTGTTCTGTGGGACTTCCAGGAGGAGTCTTGTTGGGATCTGACTCAGTAGGAGGCACAGTCTTTTGCTTTTCCATATTCCTCCTTCTGCTGCCTGGAGCACAGACGTGATAGCTGGAACTTCAACAACCATTTTGTGACTTTGAAGGCAGAAGCCCTGGGCTCAGGATGGCAGAGTAGAAGACAGAAGGGGCCTGCTCTCTGCTAGAAATGGCAACCTCACACAGATATCTGAGTGCCACCCAAAGCATGCTCCTCCATCTTTGCCCCTCACCACCATTCCGGTTTTATGTGTGTGAATTGTCCTTGGCCTTATTCTACATTGAACTTTCCAATAGCTTTGAAGACCTAAAGTGCTGTGCTAAGGAAATATTTAGTTACTTCTCTCAGCCTCTGTGGAGCTGGATTAATTTCTTTGTCCTTCTTGCAAATGCCTAGAGTCCAGCTTCCCAGCAGAATAATCACATGACAATTCTGTTCATTGCACATAGGACTGAACAGTTTGGTGCTTCACTGTTCTCTAATTTTTTTTCACTTGTTATTATATGGCCTCTCCAGATGTTCAGAAAGTTTTTTTCCAAATACAGTAACACTTCTTGTATTTTGCTTTTCTGAATATGTGGCTCGATTCCTGAGGATTGATCTCTCAGAGGAGGAATCCTTAGAAAAGGCCTTAGAATAGTAACCTGAGGTTTGCAGCCTCTGGCTCATCTCTGTTGAATTAATAAGCTCGACACTTTGCTTGTATTTAGCTATTGAGTCTCATCTCCAGGCCCATCCTGCTGTGCTCTGAACTGTGATCCAGGGAGAAGTCTGCAAGCTACATTTGCCAGACTCGCTTGTTAACTGGCTTCTGATTAGGTTCTATTTGTGGGAGGTGTTGGCTGGAAATGGGGATGCAGGAGGTCAGGAGAAGAGGCTATTTCTGCATTCATCTCGAGTTTGCATCCCTCTAACAACAGTAGACACCAGTGGTGCTTTAGCTTGGAAATGCATACCGGAGTGGAAAGACCAACCCCAGTCCCAGATGCAAGTAATGTCACCTGAAGGCTAATGGAAGGGGCTGATACCACGTGGAGCAGTGTTCATCAAACACCACTTCTTTACTTCCTGGGTGGCACACAGCTGGATTACATTGCTCAGCCTCTCTTGCTGGAGGAGTGGGGGTGGGGGTGGGAGAGGCTGAGTTCTGGCCAACGGAATGTGGGTAGAAGTGTTATATGTTGTTTCTATTCCTGGCCCATAAAAGCTGCTTCCATTATTTTTCCAACTTTCTCTACCCTTGTCTGTCTTCTGGGTGCAAAATACCCAGTGCCTGATTCCAAGGCCCTAGAGCTTGGCAGACTCACTAGAAGGAAGGAGCCTGGGACCCTGAAACAACATCATAAAAAAGAGTTCCTCTCTTCCCCACAGCTGCCCTGCATTGGATCAGGACATGAAGAGAAAGTGACCTTCATTGTGCTAGCCCACTGAGATGTGGGCATTATTTAGCTTTACTTACTGACTAATACATGGAAAGACATCTACGATGACAGCCTTTGACCCTAAGGCCTGGCTGCATCCAGAGAATCTAAGTCAGAAAATGGCTTAAAAGAATAAATGAAGTAACCAAAGCACCTGTAAACGTGTGTGACCACAACTTGCTGGAGGGTTCATTCATTGTTTATTCATTCAGGAAACATTCATTGGATGTCTACTGTGTAACTGGAATTGTGTGAGGGACCACAAGGACCAAAAGACAGGTGACTGAGAGAGTGTAACCTGGGGAGGGAGTGCTACTTTGGATTAGCTATTAAGGAAAGTCTGTCTTTGGAGGGAAGTTTCAGCTGAGCCAGAAAGCTGAGAAAGAACCAGCCATGTGAATATCTGTGGGGTGAGCATTCCCAGGCAGAGGGCACAGCTTGTGCAAAGGCCCAAAGTAGGAAGATGCTTGGTATGTTGTAGGAATAGAGAATGCGTGTGTGTGGCTGGAACACAGTGAACAGAGGAGGGAGTGGTGAGGCAAGATTAAATCAAGATGGCCTTGCAGACCATGGCTGAGCGTTTGTATTTTATTCTAAGTACAGTGGGAAGCCAATGAAGTTTCTTATGCAGAGAGATGACATGATCTGATTCACACTTTAAAAAAAAGCCACATGGGATATTTACTAGGTGGGGAAATGTGGAATAAAAATAGCAGGTTAGCTAGGAAGCTATAACCACACTTTTAAAAAGTGATGGTGGGGGCTTGAACTAGGAAAAACATGCTTGGGGAAAACCAATTAAGAAAGATGTATATAGACTGAGGAGAGAGGGCCAGGGAAACCGACACAAAGATTGACTTAGAGGCTGCTGAGAAGTTCATTGTGTAGTGAGGCCCACTGAGGGTCTCCTCAGAGGCAGAAATCAAAGCTCCTTCCTCAGCCATAGGGCCTGGCCAGTCCCCAGCAGTGGGTGTGCGTCTGCTGTGTGGGAGGGTAGAGCAGCCCTGACATGGGGGGAGACATCTGGGGCCCCTCTCATTGCCCGAGAGCATTAGGTAATCAGTATAGCAAGGAGTAGGCCTTCCCACAGAACCTGCAGCAACTCCCTCAAGCTGCTCAGAGAACCTTCCACGTTGGACCCAGACAGGATTGGAAGTGCTGATCCCCAGGATAAAACACACGCTCACTCCAGACAAAACTAAGGGTATTTCCATGGGAATATCTAGAATGAAGCTCAAAAAAGAAGAGTATTAGAGGCCTGGACAAGCCCCACTTGTGTTCCAGGTAAAACCAGGGGGATAAGTAAAGCTTTCTAATACTTCTGTGACTTAATTCTTCCCTCCGGTCATTATTGCTGTCCCCCTAAAGCAGAACTGGAGACAAGGCTTGGGTGCTGTGGTTTATTTTGGGAAGAGGTCTCAAGGAACAGAAACAGGGATTGGGAAGTGACATCTGGACCTCAATTCCACTGGAGATGTTCTAAGATTCCGTGTAAAATTCACCTTGGAATTTTCTACCCGTGGGAGGAAAAGGAAAATATTCTTCCCTGGGCTCTAGCCCCATCTCAGTCAAGCATTGCTTCTGGGGTGTTAGCTCCTTACGCTGAGTGGCTCCTGCGGGCATCCTGGGCCAGACCCCAGGACAGAAGGTGAGAGACACATGGTGTCACTGGAGCAAGGAGCACTCAGGTGAGAGGATGTGATATATGGCCCAAGAAGTATTGTACATATTCCAGATCTCTTCCCCTGTAGGCTTTAGCATGAAATGCTTTTCCAAAATGTTGGGTTTGGGACCGGCCTGTTTAGCTCAGTTGGTTAGAGAGCATGGTGTTAAAAAACCAATGTCAAGGGTTCGGATCCCCATACTGGCCAGCCACCTAAATAAATAAATACAATGTAGAATTTTGATTGTAGAAATGTCAAGGAAACTAGCTAACCAGGAAAAGGGTCTAAGTAGGGAAAATAGAAGATGGCAGGCAAAATGCCATGAGGCGTGAGGAGGGATAGAGGGTTGCCTGGGAAGGAGATGAGAGGGTGACTCTTTTCCAACAGAGGGTTTCCTGATGGTTGGACAGTGGTCTCTGTCTCTGCCTCTCTGTGTCGCCCTCTCTCTCTCTCTCTCTCTCTCTCTGTCACACACACACACACACACACACACACACACACACACACACACACACACACTGCTCTAGCCACATTGAAAAACAACTTTTGGATCCTCAAATATGCCAGACTGTCTCTTGACTGCAGTCCTTTGCACAACCCACTTTCCCCTTGCCCTCCCCAGCCATACCCACCCACACTCTGCCTGGCTAATTCTCACTCAGCCCCGAAGACCCGCATATCACTTTGTCTGATGACTTGCCTTGACTTCCCAAACCTTGGTAATATGCACTGTCTGAATTAGAGCATCCTGGTTCTAAGAACCACACACCCACTCAAAGAGGTTCAAGTTAAAAACAAACAAGCAGTTGTAGAATACAATCCACAGACTACTTCCATCAGGATCACTGGGGTGCTTCTTAAATGTCCCCATCCCTGTGCCGTGCCCCACACCTTCTTAAACAGATTCTCTGAATGAGAGTCTAAGGCATCAGCACAGAAACAAGCTGCCCAGATAAGGCTTCTGCACATGCGTATTTGAGAACTACTGCTCTGGGAGAATCTCCAGCGCTGTTTGCCACGAGTCCAGCCAGGCTTCAGAGGGACCAGAACTTTGTCAGCCATCTGCAGGAGCTGGATGTCATTTCCCTGCTGGCCTCCTTAGCTTACACATGGCGCCCTCAGTCCTAAACTGTATAGCTCCCCACAGTTGACTGGCTCATCTTCAGAATCCCCATTCCAAACACCTTGGGATGGTCCAGCTTGGGTCAGGAGTCAGTCTGTGCTCCAACCAGCTGTGGCCCAGGGGGTGTAAGGGTTGATAGCACCTGGTGTCACCTTCTCTGCCATGACTGTGGGCCAGGTAGTTTTCTAAGAGAATAGTGGAAATAGAATATGGTCGTTTCTAGTGCCAACTCCTATGGGGTCTTGGCTTTTCTCGACTGTAACATTTACTATGTAATAATTGTAATTGGCAGTATACCTCTTGGTATCCACCATCAGAATGGGAGAAATCTGAGGACAGGTCCACCTTCTTATCCACTTTTGTATTCCCAAAACCTTCCAGAGTGCTTGTCATCAAGAAGGGACTCAATAAATTGTCACTGAATGATGACTGATCAGTATGTCAAATATATAGGATTACATTGTTCCATTATTTTTTTTAAATTGTAAATCAATTTTATTAAGGCATAATTTGCATACAATAAAATACACCCATTTTAAGTGTACAGTTTGATGAGTGTGACAAATGTTTGCACATTGTAACCTCTGCACCAATCAAGATATAGAACATTTTCATCACGCCAAAGTCAAAGCGGCCATTTTTCAGTTCTTCTAAGTTTGCTTAAGAAAGGGGTAGTCCAGAGCTCAAATTCTAGTGGTGGTTCTCAAAATGTGGTCTCTGAACCAGCAGCAGCAGCATCTCCTGGGGACTAGTTAGAAATGCAAATTCTTACCCTCTACCCCTGACCTACAGAATCAGAAACTCTAGGGTAAGACCCAGAGTTAACAAGCCCTCCAGGTGATGCTGATGAACACTTGAGTATGGAAACCACTGCACTTGGCCAACTGGGGTTTCTTAAAAATAAGCAGCTGGAGTGGAGCCAAGTGGATGACGATACCCTTGAGGCTCTGCACTTGTACCAGAAGGCGGTGAAGAGGCACACAGATGTTATGAGCAGGTCAAGTGGTTTCTGAAGAAAAGCCTAGGATGGACTTGAAAGCAGAAGGTTGAAGTCAGGGTAACCAACTCATTTTACAGCATGCCATTGTCCCTGCAGATGTATAGGAACACATTACTCTGTTCTATGGCGGCCTTGGATAGCTTTGGACTCTTTATTCAATGCAGCCTTTGAAAGGGCATTATTTTAGGATGAGATTTACTAGGGAGGCAGTTTTCTTCCCCTTTGGAAGGATTCGAGTCATATCTCTGCTCTTAATGCTACTTTTGCTTTTAAATTTTTTTCCTCTGTTCAACTCTTTCTTAACTTATGATGTGCATTTTAAAAAATTTATTTGTGTGACTTGGTGCTCTTTTTTCCACAAGGCTGCTTGGCTGGAAAAATGAACCTGATGGAGGTTGGTAGCCAGGCACATCATCACATGGAACAAAGGGAGTTTACAGTACACACTGCATGTCTCTTGGAAAAACAAGAAATACACACTCAGAAATTCTAGCTTCAAGAACAATGTCGGTTGAGGTACAGGGTGGTTGATCAATAGATTTCAAGGGAGGGGAGGTATGGAAGTATGTGAATGCTTCCAAGAGAAATATGGGCGTAGCAAATACATGTTAAGAAAGATTATTCAAAACTTAAAGATACAGCAGAAAGGTTATTATCTGTCCTTTCAACCTCCTATTGGAACACTGTTCCATCAAGCGCACCCCAAAGGGCCGGCCTGTGGCTCACTCGGGAGAGTGCAGTGCTCATAATACCAAGGCCACGGGTTCGGATCCCATATAGGGATGGCCGGTTTGCACACTGGGTGAGCGTGGTGCTGACATCAAGCACACCCCAGCGTCATCCAACTCTCTAGGGAAAGGTAACTGTGTTTGACTCCTGATTATCTATTGCTTAAAGCCCAGATTCTGTGAAGTTAAGTGTTAATTGATAGGAAACTGATAAGATCCAACTGAGTACTATCTGGTAGAAATTGTATTAGTTTCCTATTGCTGCTGTAACAAATTACCATAAATATAGTGGCTTAATACAACACAAATTTTTTATTTTTTTAAATGTTATCATTACATAATGCAAACATTTTTTGTGGCCCTTTACCAATTTCTCCCTAAACAACACAAATTTATTATCTTACAGTCCTAGATGGGTTTCACTAGGCTAAAATCAAGGTGCTGGCAGGGTTATGCTCCTTTGTGCTTTCCAGCTTCTAGAAGCTGCCTACATTCCTTGGCTTTTGGCTCCCTTCTCCATCTTCAAAACCAGAGATGAAGCATCTTTCAGTCTCTCTCCAACTCTGACCTTCTTGCCTTCTTCTTTCCCTTAATAGAAACCTTGTGATTACATTGGGTCCACCTGGATAATCTCCCCATCCCAAGATTCTTAACTCAGTGACATCCACAAAACCCCTTTTGCCATGTCATCAGCACCATGCTGTAACCAACTAAGCCACCAGCCAGCCCTCGTCCCTTTTGGGTGCAGTGACATATCCACAGGTTTCAGGAATTAGGACATAATATCTTCAGGGAACAGTTATTCCGCTTACCACAAAGGAGCAAACAATTTTGTTCATGACAGACGTTAACCTCAATAGTTATGGTTTTAATGCACTGTATGACATTAACCACTTTTGTATCTAATATAGCCATCTTATTTCGGTGTTATTTTTTTCCACTTAATTTATGTATTTGCATCAGTTTCTTGTGTTCTCTTTTGAACCAGCTTTGTCGTTCCCTCATTAATTAAATAAATCTTTCGATACATGTTCTCTATATACTTGTAACTATGTTTTAAGATTTTGAAAATCACACTTAACCACAATAATGGGGGTATGTCAAAGAGACAGAGGAGCCAAATGAAAAATCACAATGACCAAAGCTGCAACAATTTGAACAACAAAATAAAGTAGTATTGGATTATAACCCAAAGTATAAAATACCTACGTGTCCATGCTGATAAAACTAAATGACCAAATACGTAAATAAATGAGGGAGAATAGATAAATCTCCCATGCAAAAGAATTCAAAATAATTATAGTAGATACTGCATTCTCAAAGAGATGGAGCAGGACTCATTCCTTAAGTGTGGGCTGTGCATATGACTTCTTTTCGAAGACTACAGTATGGAAAGGGAAAGGGAGTAATTTTTGAGGGAAGCAATGTGACAACACTACCTTAGCCAGATGATCAAGGTCAACATCAATAGTGATAAGCCTTGTTGATAGTATGTATCTTTGACATGACGTGATGAAGATGGCACTTCACCTCTGTGGTCTTCCTCTCCAAGACACGTATACCCAATCTAATCATGAGAAACACATCAGGTAAGCCCTCTTCTACAAAATACCTGACCTGTACTCCTCAAAACTGTCAAAGTCATCAATAGTCATAGCCAAGAGGAGCCAAAGAGACATGACTACTAAATGTGATGTGGTATCCTGGATGGAAAACTAGAAAAGAAAAAGGACATTAGGTAAAAACTACGGAAATTTGAATGAAGTTTGGACTTGTGAAGTAATGAACCAGCATTGGTTTATTAATTATAACAATTGTACCATAATAATGTAAGAAGTTAATATAAGGCAAACTTGGTGTGGGATATATGGGAACTCTGTACTACCTTCACACTTTTTCTGTAAATCTGAAACGGTTCTAAGATAAAAATTTTATTAAAAAACAGTTTTATCCAGATGATCATTTCTCTTTCACTGTTACTCTAGGTGCAGGTAAGGCCCACTTGTTAAAGTCAAATGCCTGCTCTCTCCTCTTTTTCCTTCATCACTTGCATCAATGACATCTCCCAATTGTACTTTATTGGTTCCTCCCCAAATAATTTTAGGGGTACAAAATGATAGCTTCAGAGCCAAATAGGACTGGCAAACATATCGATTGGCTTTTCTCTCTCTCTCTCTCTCTTTTTTTTTTTTTTTTTTTTG
>NW_007726414.1:554349-564314 GCF_000696425.1 Galeopterus variegatus | reverse complement strand
TTTTTTTTTTTTTTTTTTTTTTTTTTGCGGGATGGTGACCTGAACCCTTGACCTTGGTGTTATAACACCACTCTGTAACCAACCGAGCTAACCGATTGGCTATTCTCTTTGGGCCAGATGTTGCTTTAAGTGGTAGTTGTCAGGCCAGCTCATCATACAAGCACTTTGGCATGTACTGTTTTACGCTCACTGGCCACAATGCATTTCTAAACTGCCTGTCTCTTACAAATGTTTGAGCTTGCAGCTCTGGGATTAGGATATAAACTATGTGAAGACAGCAGCTATAAGTCTCAAAACAAATTGAGATATATGTGACATACCATAAAATTCATCCTTTTAAAATTTTTCAGTATGTTCACAAGCTTGTGCAACCATCACTACTAATTCCACAATGTTTTCATCACTCCAGAAGGAAACCTTATGCCCCTTAGCGATGTCCCCCCTACCCTCACCCCTGGCAAACACTAATCTACTTTTTGTCTCCATTGATGTGCCAATTCTGGCCATTTTCTGTAAATGGAGTCGTAAAATACGTGGCCTGTTGTGTCTCTTCTCTCACTTGTTTTCATGGTTCATCTATGTTGTAGCATGTAGCTGTGCTTTGTTCCTTTTTAAGGCTGAATAATATCCTATTGTGTGGATAGATCACGTTTTGTTTATCCATTCATCCATCTGTTGATGAAAATTTGGATTGTTTCCACTTTTTGGCTGTTATGAATAATGTTGCTGTGAACATCCATGTACAAGTTTTGTGTGAATATATGTTTCCAGTTCTCTTGAGCTTATATCTAGGAGTTGGAATAACTGGGTCATAGGTTAATTCTGTGTTTAACCTCTTCAGATATTGTCAGATTATTTTCCAAAGTGGCTGTACTATTTCATGTTCCCATCAGCAGTATCTAAGGGTTCCAATTTCTTCACATCCTCACCAACACTTGTTATTGTCTTTGTTATTATAGTCATCTAGTAGGTGTGAAGTGATATCTCATTGTGGTTTCGATTTGTATTTCCTTAATGAGTAATGATGTTGAGCATCCTTTCATGTGCTTATTGGCCATTTATATATCTTCTTTACAGAAATGTCTATTCATTTTTTTTTCTCGGTTCTTTATTCTTTGTCTGTCAGTCTTAAAACAGTAAAGTGTGCTCATTGTAATGTTTTAAATATATACAATCAACTTTTTCTTTTTCTTTTTTTTTTTTCCTTTAAATTTTTATTTTGTCGATATACAATGTGGTTGATTATTATGGCCCATTACCGAAACCTCCCTCCCTCCACCCTCTCCTCTCTCCCACCCAACAATGTCCTTTCTGTTTGCTTGTCGTAACAACTTCAAAAAATTGTAGTTGTTATATCTTCTCCCCCCCCCCCGGTTTTTTGTGTGTGTGTGTGAGTGAAGTTTTTTATTTATTTTTAGCTCCCATCAATAAGTGAGAACATGTGGTATTTCTTTTTCTGTGCCTGACTCGTTTCACTTAATATTATTCTCTCAAGGTCCATCCATGTTGTTGCAAATGGCAGTATTTCATTCGTTTTTATAGCTGAGTAGTATTCCATTGTGTAGATATACCACATTTTCCGTATCCACTCATCCGATGATGGACATTTGGGCTGATTCCAGCTCTTGGCTATTGTGAAGAGTGCTGCAATGAACATTGGGAAACAAGTATACCTTCGACTTGATGATTTCCATTCCTTTGGATATATTCCCAGCAGTAGGATAGCTGGGTCATATGGCAGATCTATCTGCAACTGTTTGAGGAACCTCCAAACCATTTTCCATAGGGGTTGCACCATTATGCATTCCCACCAACAATGTAAGAGAGTTCCTTTTTCTCCGCAACCACGCCAGCATTTATCGTTCAGCGTCTTTTGGATTTTAGACATCCTAACTGGGGTGAGATGGTATCTCAGTGTGGTTTTGATTTGCATTTCCCGGATGCTGAGTGATGTTGAGCATTTTTTCATATGACTGTTGGCCATTTGCATATCTTCTTTAGAGAAATGCCTACTTAGCTCTTTTGCCCATTTTTTAATTGGGTTGCTTGTTTTTTCCTTGTAAAGTTGTTTGAGTTCCTTATATATTCTGGATATTAGTCCTTTGTCAGATATGTATTTTGCAAATATTTTCTCCCACTCTGTTGGCTGTCTTTTAGCTCTGTTAATTGTTTCTTTTGCTGTGCAGAAACTTTTCAGTTTGATATAGTCCCATTTGTTTATTTTTCCTTTGGTTGCCCATGCTTTTGGGGTCATATTCATGAAGTCTGTGCCCAGCCCTATTTGCTGAAGGGTTTCTCCTATATTTTCTTTAATAAGTTTTATTGTTTCAGGGTGTATATTTAAATCCTTAATCCATTTTGAGTTGATTTTAGTAAATGGTGAGAGATGTGGGTCTAGTTTCAATCTCCTGCAAATGGATAACCAGTTATCCCAGCACCCTTTGCTGAAGAGGGAGTCCCGACCCCAGTGAATAGACTTAATGCCTTTGTCGAAGATCAAATGGCAGTAAGTGCGTGGGTTGATTTCAGGGTGCTCTATTCTATTCCATTGATCAGAGTCTCTGTTATTATACCAATACCATGCTGTTTTGGTTATTATAGCTTTGTAGTATAGTTTAAAGTCAGGTAGAGTAATACCTCCAGCTTTATTTTTTTTGCTCAGCGTTGCTTTGGCTATTCGTGGTCTTTTGTTATTCCAGATAAATGACTGTATAGTTCTTTCCATGTCAGAGAAAAATGTCATAGGAATTTTAATGGGGATTGCATTAAATTTGTAGATAACTTTGGGTAGTATAGTCATTTTCACTATATTGATTCTTCCAATCCAGGAGCATGGGATGTCTTTCCATCTTCTTGTATCCTCTCTAATTTCTCTCAGGAGTGGTTTATACTTCTCATTATAGAGATTTTTCACATCCTTAGTTAGTTCAATTCCTAAGTATTTTATTTTTTTGGTGGCTATTGTGAATGGGCAGGCTTTCTTGATTTCTCTTTCTGCTTGTTCACTATTGGTGAAAAGAAATGCTACTGATTTTTGTGTGTTGATTTTGTATCCTGCTACTGTGCTGAACTCTTTTATCACCTCTAAGAGTTTTTTAATAGATGATTTGGGCTGTTCAATATATAGGATCATGTCATCTGCAAACAGGGACAGTTTGACTTCCTCCTTTCCAATCTGAATGCCCTTTATATAGTTGTTTATAGTAGTCCTGAATGATTCCTTGTATTTCAGATGAATCCGTTGTAATATCGCCTTTTTCATTTCTAATTTTTGTTATTTGAATCTTCTCTCTTCTTTTTTTTTGTTAGCCATGCTAATGGTTTGTCAATTTTGTTTATTTTTTCAAAAAACAACTTTTTGATTCATTGATCTTTTGTATTGATTTTCGGATTTCAAAGAAATGTCTATTCAAATCCTTTGCCCATTTTTAATTTGGGTTATTTGTATTTTTATTGTTGAGTTGTAAGTGTTCTTTAGATAGTCTGGATACTAGACCCCTATTAGTTATATAATTTGCAAATATTTCTTCTAGTCAGTGGATTGTCTTCTCACTTTTGCAATAGTATTTTTTGAGGCACAAAAAATTTTAATTTTGATGAATTTCAATTTATTTATTTTTTGGTTGCTTCTGGTTTAGGTGTCATAGCTGAGAAATTATGGCTCAATCCAAAGTCACAAAAGAGTTTTATAGTTTAGTTCTTACATTTAGATCTTTGATTTTCTTTTATAAAGTGAGTTAATTTTCATATATAAAGTGAGATAATGGTACATATTCATTCTTTGGTATGCATATATCTAGTTGTTCTGGCACCATTTGTTGAAAAGACTATTCTTTCTCCATTGAATTGTCTTGGCACCATTGTCAAAAGCAATTAACTATAGATATATGGATTTATTTCTGTTCCATTGATCTACATGTTTATTATTATGCCAATACCACATACTTTTGATTACTATAGCTTTTGAAATAACGAAGTGTGAGTCCTCCTACCTTGTTTTTCAAGATTGTTTTGGCTATTCTGGGTCTTTTGCATTTCTATATCAACGTTAGAGTTAGTTTGTCAATCTCTGCAAAATCTAAACTGGGATTCAGTTAGGGATTGTATTGAATCTGTAGATCATTTTGGGGAGTATTGTCATCTTAACAATATTAAGTCTTCCTATCCATGAACATGGAATGTTTTTCGATTTATATATTAGGTAGGCCTTCTTTAATTGCTTCCAACAATATTTTGTAGCTTTCGGTGAACAAATCTTGCACTTCCTTTGTTAAATTTATTCCTTAACTATTTTATTCTTTTTGATGCTATTGTAAATACAATTATTTTCTTAATTTTATTTTTGGATTGCTCGTTTTTAGTGTGTAGAAACACAACTGATTTTTTATACGTTGATCTTATCTTCTTGTATACTGCAATCTTACTGAACTTGTTTTTTAGTTCTGATAGTTTTTTTGTGGATTCCTTAGAATTTTCTATATTAAAGATTATGTAGTCTACAAATAGAGATAGTTTTACTTCCTTCTTTTCAATTTGGATGCCTTTTTTTCTTGCTTATTTGCCCTGTTTAGAACCTCTAACACAACAGTGAATAGAAGGGTGAGAGTAGATATCTTTGTCTTGTTCCTGATCTTATGGGGGATTGCTTACTTTTTTATCCTTAGTGTCTAAGGATATGTCATCTTTTTTGGATCATCCTACCTTTGGAGAATTTGATAAAAGTTATGGTGCCAGTTCCAAGAAAACTGTAAACATGAATAATTACATAATATTTCAACAATAATTCAAGGGCCTTTACAGCCTTAGCATAGTGCAAAGAGTATAGTAGACATTTCATTAAAAATATGTCAAATGACTGAATGCATGTGACATTTTAATAATCATATAAGGCATGTGTACATAGATTTTGAACTTTATTGCAACCCTGTGGTTTCAGTTGCTCAGGTATTGGTAATCCCATTTGTCAGAGATTAAACCTATTCCCCAGGTGATTGGTTAGCAAGTTAGTGATGGAAGCAAGGTGCCCAGCTCTTTATCAGAGCAGTGTTTCTATAGAACCCCAGACAAGCATTACTCATCCTCTTTTCCCTCTCCACTTCTTTCTAGTAGCTTCTCTTCAAGAGGATATTTAAATTGAGAAATATAATAGTAACCATAATTATAGCTAATACTTTTAGAGTGCTTATTATGTATTAGCTATTATCATCATGCCCATTTTTACATATGCAATAGAAAAATTGGGAACACATAGCACCCTGTGTTTCCCTGAATTGTACTTATCATGCTGGGGGAAAAAAAAAAAAAGGAATCCCTGAGAGTAACTTGTCCAAGTTTGTACAGCTAATAAGAGTTGAAGTCAGGATTCAAAGTCCAGGTGCCTGATTCCACAGCTGCTAAGCCTGGAGCTGATGCTATTGTTGCTGTTATGTAGTGGTTAAATTTGGGCTCATACCCTACCTCTGTCACTTTTGAGCTGCTGTGTGCCCTTGGTCAAGCTACATAAAAATGGTTATCTGCGGTTTTCTCGTCTGTAAAATGAAGACAATAGCAGTTACCTCACTCAATTGTAGTGAGGAGGATAAATTGTAATTATGAACGTCAAGTTTATAGCATGCTGCTAGGTGTGCAGTTAAGGGTGGCACCTTCCTAGGGGGAACATATTCCACTGCTCCTAGAAATTGGTACAAACTCCTTAGCATGGTGAGAGGCCATTCATGATTGGGCCTCTGCAGTTCTCAGCACATCCCATCTCTCACTCTGAACTCTAACCATGTGGAACCATTTCAAGTTCTCCAGAAGGCATCCTATACTTTCTTGCTTCTAGAACTTTGCCTGGAATGCCCATATCTGTCTTTATCTGGTGAACACCTGTTTTCCTCTCATGTCATAGTTTAGACAGCACTTCTTCCAGGAAACATTCCCCAGCTATTCCCCTCTCCCACACCTGGAATGGGTGATACTTTTCATTTGATCCCATAACCCCTGTACTTGGCTGAATTGCACTTATCAGACCAAATTGTCATTTTTGTCTCCACAATAAACTGTAAGCTTCAGAATGGCAGAGACTGTGTCATGTTCCCTGTTGTATCCTAGTGTCTTGTCTAACTTGGAGTGGGGATACAATAAACAAATAAGAAATGAATAAAGAAAGTTTTATGGTGCCTTACTTACTCCTCTTGTGTCCATTTACCCTTTTGTCCTTTTCTTTAGGGAAGCTGTTAAAACTTTAATTCTAGTGTCTTGTCTAACTTGGAGTGGGGATACAATAAACAAATAAGAAATGAATAAAGAAAGTTTTATGGTGCCTTACTAACTCCTCTTGTGTCCATTTACCCTTTTGTCCTTTTCTTTAGGGAAGCTGTTAAAACTTTAATTTACACACACACACACACGAGTGCAAATAAAACTGGGGAAATTTGAAAAAGATTTGTTAGTAAATAGTTGAATAATATCAATGTCAATATCCTAGTGTAATATGATGCTAAATCCCCCCCTTCGTATCTTTCTTTAATAAATTGCAGTAAAAAAATAACATAAAAGTTACCATCTTAACCATTTTTAAGTGTACAGTTTAGTAGTGTTAAGTACATTCACATTGATGTGTAATCAATCTCTAGCACTTTGTCATCTTGCAAGACTGAAACTCTATACCCATTAAACAACAACTCCCCATCCTCCATCTTCTGGCAACTACTATTTTACTTCCTGTTTCTATGAATTTGACTACTCTAGATACCTCATATTAAGTAGAATCATTCTTTTATATCTGGCTTATTTCACTTAGCCTAATGATCTCAAGGTTTATCCATGTTGTAGCATATGAATGAATTTTCTTCCTTTTAAAGGCTGAATGATATTCTGAATAATATATTACCTATATTGCATGTGTATACCATGTTTTGTTTATCCACTCATCTGTTCATGGACATTGGGGTTGCTTCCACTTCTTGTCTATTGTGAATAGTACTGCTAAGAACATGGGTGTACAGATATTTCTTTAAGACCCTGCTTTTAGTGATCTTAGATATATGCCCAGAAATGGATTGTTGGATCATATGGTAGTTCTATTTTTACCTTTTTGAGGAACCACCACACTGTCTTCCATATTGGTTGCACCATTTTAAAATCCCATCAGTAGTGCACAGGGTTTCATTTTTTCCACATCTTAGCTAACACTTCTTATTTTCTGATTATTTTTTAATAGTAGCTGTCCTGTAAAGTACTATCTCTTTGTGGTTTTCATTTGCATTTCGCTAATGACTAGTGATGTTGAGCATCTTTTCACATGCTTGTTGGCCATTCGTATGTCATCTTTGGAGAAATGTCTATTCAAGTCCTTTGTCCATTTATTAATCAGGTTATTTGATTTTTTGTTGTTGTTGAGTTGTAGGAGTCCTTTATATATCCTGGATATTAATCACTTATTAGATACATGACTTGCGAGTATTTTTTGCCACTCTGTAGGTTGTTTTTTCACTCTGTTAAATGTGTCTTTTGATGCACTAAAGTTTTCAAGTTTGATGTAGTCCCATTTTTGTTTTTGCTTTTGTTTCCTGTACTTTTGGTGTCATAGCCAAGAAATCATTTCCAAAGCCAATGTTGTAAAGCTTTTACCTTATGTTTTCTTCTAGAAGTTTTATAGTTTTGGGTCTTCTATTTAGATTCTTAATTTATTTTGAGGTTTTTTAATTTTTATTTTTAATACAATGTAAGATAAAGGTCCAATTTCATTCTTTTGTATGTGGATATTCAAGTTTTCCACCACCATTTGTGAAGGGATTGTCTATTCCTCATTGATGGTCTAGACCCCTTGTGGAAGATTATTTGACCATATATGTGAGAGTTTGTTTCTGGGAACTCTATTCTATTCCATTGGTCTAGTTGTATGTCTTTATGCCAGTACCACACTGCTTTGATTACTGTAGTTTTGTAACATGTTTTGAAATCAGGAAGTATGAGTCTTTGTACTTTGTTTTTCTTTTTCAAAATCTATTTGGCTATTAAGGTCCCTTGAGAGTCCACATGAACTTTAGGATGGATTTTTCCATTTCTTAAAACAAATGCTTCTGGTATTTTGATAGGGATTGTGTTGAATATGTAGATCATTTTGTGTAATATTGAAATATTAACAATATTAAATCTACCAATCCATCAACATGGGATGTCTTTTCATTTATTTGTGTCCTTTTAAATTTTTTTCAGTAATGTTTTGTAGTTTTCAGTGTACAAGTCTTTCACCTTCTTGGTTAGGTTTATTCTTAAGTATTTTATTCTTTTTGATGCTGTTGTAAATGGAATTGTTTTCTTTATTTCCTTGTCAAATTGTTCATTTTGAGTGAATAGACATGCAACTGATTTTTCTCTGTTGATTTTTTATCCTGTGACCTTGCTGAATTTGTTTATTCTAACAGTTTTTGTGCATGGAATCTTTAGGGTTATCTACATAAAAGATCATGTCATCTGTGCACAGAGATAATTTTATCTCTTCCTTTCTAATTTGGATGCCTTTTATTTCTTTTTCCTTCATAATTGCTCTGGCGAGAGCTTTCAATACCATGTTGAATGGAAGTGGCAAGAGTGAACATTCTTGTTTTGTTCCTGAGCCTAGGGAATCAGTTTTTCTTTCATCATTGATTATGATGTTAACTGTGGGCTTTTCATATATGGCCTTAATTATGTTGAGGTTGTTTCCTTCTATTCTTAGTTTGTTGAGTATTTTTATCATGAAATGGTGTTGAATCTTGTCAGATAATTTTTCTGCATTGATTGAGTTGATCTTGTGGTTTTTGTCCTTCATGTTAATGTGGTGTATTACATTGATTGATTTTCATATGTTCACCATCACCAAACTTGTATTTCAGAAATAAATCTCACTTAGTTGTTGTGTATAATTTTTTAAATGCACTGTTGAATTGTGTTTGTTAAGATTTTATTGAGGTTTTTGCAACAATATTCGTTAGAGATTTTAGTCAATTTTCTTGTAGTATCTTTGTCTGGCTTTGGTATCAGGGTAATGCTGGCCTCACAGAATGAGTACAGAAATGTTTCCTCCACTTCAATTTTTTGTAAGCATTTGGGGAGGATTGGTTTATTCTTCTTTAAATGTTTGGGAGAATTCTTCAGTGAATCTGGTCCTGGGCTTTTCTTTGTTGGTAAGTTTTTGATTACCCATTTAATCTTCTTACTAGTTATTGGTCTGTTCAGATTTTCTATTTCTTCATGATTCAGTCTTGATAGGTTGTGTGTTTCTAGGAATCTATTTCTTCTAGGTTATCCAATTTGTCTGTGTATAATTGCTCATAGTGTTCTCTTATAATACTTTTTATTTATGTGGCATTGGTTATAGGCATTGTTCTCCTGTTTCATTTCTGATTTTAACTATTTGAGCCTTATCTTTTTTTTCCTTGTTAATCTAGCTAATTGGTCAAATTTGTTGATCTTTTCAAAACATCAACTCTTTTTTTTTTTTTTCTCCTGTTTCATTTCTGATTTTAACTATTTGAGCCTTATCTTTTTTTTCCTTATTAATCTAGCTAATTGGTCAAATTTGTTGATCTTTTCAAAACATCAACTCTTTTTTTTTTTTTTTTGTCTTTTGTCTTTTTCCGTGTCCGGCAACGGATCGCAACCCTCAGTGTCGCCCCCGTACCGGACCGGGGACCGGCAACGGGATCGCAACCCTCGGTGTTGCTCCCGCGCCTCGCTCAGCCAGTGAGCGGGAACCGGTCCGTCTGTGGGATCCGAACCCTCGGGCGGGAGCGCCGCCGCGCTTCCCAAGCGGCGCACTATCCAGTGCGCCACCGGGCCGGCCCTCAAAACATCAACTCTTAGTTTCACTGACTTTTTTCTATTGTTTTTCTGTTCTCTATTTTATTTATCTCTGCTTTAATTTTTATCATTTTCTTCCTCCTGTTAGCTTTGGGTTTAGTTTGTTCTTCTTCTTCTAGTTCCTTGAGGTATAAAGT
>NW_007726414.1:547567-553349 GCF_000696425.1 Galeopterus variegatus | reverse complement strand
GGCGCACTATCC
This sequence comes from Galeopterus variegatus, assembly GCF_000696425.1. NCBI lineage: Eukaryota > Metazoa > Chordata > Mammalia > Dermoptera > Cynocephalidae > Galeopterus > Galeopterus variegatus. The sequence continues at coordinate 553,337 of NW_007726414.1, read as the reverse complement.
AGTGCGCCACCGGGCCGGCCCTCAAAACATCAACTCTTAGTTTCACTGACTTTTTTCTATTGTTTTTCTGTTCTCTATTTTATTTATCTCTGCTTTAATTTTTATCATTTTCTTCCTCCTGTTAGCTTTGGGTTTAGTTTGTTCTTCTTCTTCTAGTTCCTTGAGGTATAAAGTTGTTGATTTGAGCTCTTTCTTCTTTCTTAATGTAAGCATTTATAGCTATAAATTTCTCTTTTAGCACTCCTTTCACTGCATCCCATAAGTTTTTTCTTTTTCTTTTTTTTTTTTTAAATTTCCCTTGTAATTTTTTTCTTTGACTCATTGGTCACTTTCTCTTTGTCCTTTTAATAATAGAACATTCCTCCAAGTTTATCTGGGCATGTGGATGCTCAACTGGAGACTACTTTCCCCAGCTTACTTTGTAGCCAGTTGTGTCTAAGTTTGGGCTAATAGGATGCTGTCTTCCTCCCTTCCCCCATTTGCATGTCTAGGAAATGAGGAAATGGTAATATTTGGAGCAGCCATGTTAAAAGCCATGCTTGAAAAATGGCAGAGCCCCCCACCCCCCACCTTCATGGATCCCTGGGCAACCCTATGGAGCAGATTCACCCATCCTGGATTCTCTGCTTGTCTTTAGACCATTTTGTGAAAAAAGCCATACATGTTTATCTCAATTAAAGTATTGTATTTTTTTTTTCTTTTTTTTGTCTTTTTTCGTGTCCGGCAACGGATCGCAACCCTCAGTGTTGCGCCCGTACCGGACCGGGACCGGCAACGGGATCGCAAACCTCGGTGCTGCGCCCGCACCTCGCTCAGCCAGTGAGCGGGAACCGGTCTGTATGTGGGATCCGAACGCTCGGCGGGAGCGCCACCGCGCTCCCAAGCGGCGCACTGTAGCAGTGCACCACCGGGCCGGCCCTAAAGTATTGTATTTTGAGGGTCTCTTTGTTATAGCAGCTTAGCCTGTACCATATAAATACTTTAATTTTACCGAAAGTGCTTCATTGACCCAAGGAATTATAGTGTTGGCTTTCTTTTTTGTTGGCATTCCTTATTGACATTAAAACTCAGTGAATAAATTATTTTGGAAAAATTAAATGGGGCTCAGTTCTATCTATGTAGGATCTTTTCTCTTAACTCCAGCCCCATGCAGTGCCTCTCTATGGTGAGTGGGAATGGATACTTTTTATTTTTATTTTTCTCTTTCCTTGCCTGCCTGTGCAGCTTCTTCTCTCTGCTTTATACTCTAGACAAAGTACATAAGGCTTTTTTCTTTCTCTCTTCTTTTCTCTCCAACTGACTGTGCTTTCTTGATCTTTGCACTTGCTAATTTCTATGTCTGGAATGTTCTTCTCCTCCTCTTAGCCTCATTGTTTTCTACTTGTACTCAGTTATCACCCTCTCCAAGAAGTTTTTCCTGACCCCTCCATCTAGGCTGTGCTCCTCTCTTATATGTTGTATTAGTTGAGGTCCTCCAAGAAACAGACACTAAAAGGGGATTAGATGTGGAAGGGACTTCTTAGGGGAAACACCTGTGCAATGTAAAGGGCAGGGGCAGGAGAAGCAGGAGTGGGCAGGGAGAGCACTCAGACCATGATGCAGGAAAGGACAACGGGAAGGGAGGAGGAGTAGGTAGGAAGAGTCTCAAACTTTGAGCAGCTCTCAGAACATTTCAGTGAGGCCAATGGGGTATCCTTGAGCCCAAGTTTCCAGTTAGTGGAGCCCCACCTCCTGCGGGAATAGAGCCATTGGTTGGGAGCAGCGGAAGGATCAAGAAGAGTGGCAGCTGGGGCTGTCAGTCACCTATACTCCCTGTAGTTGGAGCTGCCAGTGGTGTATTTTCATGGGCACCACTTGTGCTCTCTGTATACCATGTTTATGATTATACAAGCATAATATTTTTTCCTACTGAACTCTTATACACTGTTGGTGGGACTATAAATTAGTGCAGCCATTATGCAAAACAGTAGGGAGGTTTCTCAATTACAGATTGAGCTGCCATATGATCCAGCAGTCCCACTACTAGGTTTGTATCCAAAGGAATGGAAGTCATCGTGTCAGAGGGATACCTGCACTCCCATTTTATCACAGCTCTATTTACAATGGCCAGGCTACGGAACCAACTTAAATGTCCATCAACAGATGACTGGATAAGGAAAATGTGGTATATATACACAGCAGAATACTACTCAGCCATAAAAAAGAATGAAATTCTGCCATTTGCTACTACATGAATGAGCTTGGAGAAAATTACGTTAAGTGAAACAAGCCAGGCACAGAAAGAGAAATACCATGTGTCCTCACTCATAAATAGGAGCGAAAGAAAGAGGAAGAGAGAGAGAGGGAGAGAGAAAGAGGGAGGAAGGAAGGAAAGAAAAAGAATGGAAAGAAAGAAAGAGGAAGAAAAGGAAAGAAGAAGGAAGGAAAGAAAGAAAGACCAGTCACAATTAATACATTGAACTTTCAGAAGGAAAGGCAAGAACTATGGTTACTTAGAGGTGAGAAAGGCGGGGAGCAGGGTTAGCAAGTTAGTGGATATAAGGAATGATTATGTTTTGTAACGATGAGCATGCTAATTATCCTGATTTGATCATCATACACTGTACACAGATATTGATATTCAACTCTGTACCCCACTAATATGTTTAATCCATTATTTTCCGATAATAAAAGAATTCTTCCTTCTGCTTCCCCTGTGTCCTCTAAGCTCTGTGAGGGGAGGGACTTTGTGTGTTTTCCATGGTATCCCCAGGGCCTAGCACATTTTAAACAAAGGCAACTTGAACCTTTTGAAAAGTTCATTTAAATTTTTTTTAAATTTAAAAATATTTTTATTTATTAAAACATATTTTTATGCTGGTTTTAAAAAGGATGTGCCCTAGACAATAATGACATTCTAAATAAATAGTGGTGTTTATATAAGTACTTGGAGCATGAACCTGAAAATCTCTATTAGATAAAATTTAATGAAATAAATGTCCTTAAGACAGTTGATCAGGTCAAGTCCTTGAAATATCTAATCCCAAGCAAATCTTAAGCCCCAGAATTCATTAATCATAATTGGAAAGATGATGTTTATTCTGAGATATCTTTATGAGCTTAATAAAGTACTCTATTTTTAAATGACCTCACATGTACCTAAAACGCTTTATGGTCTGCAGGAAATAATTAAGGTCAAATTTATTGGCCAACTATAAAAATGCAGATGATTTCCCCATGCTTTCTGCTTTGAAGTTTTAGGCAAAGAGGAAGGGTCAGAACGTCTGAAATATGAGCAAAGGGCAGGCATGAAAAGTGGGCACTGTGACAGAGCCGCATGAGGATGCTTCTTGTACTTTGCTCATTGACTTGTTCGTGTAAACATGGGTGGTCTGGAAAGTACTTTGCTTATAGAGTAATATGGAGGAGTTTACGGCCCCAAGTGTCATTACTAAGTGTGAGCCTGCCTGTTGTGGTTATCAACACCTTTAGCTTTCCTGTTGCCTCTTTGAGCTCAGTAGCCCTAGATGTGTAAATTTAAATCTATAAATTATAAGTGCACTCATGGCACTGGGCTTGTTTCATGGGATGGTGCATGAAAATCGAGTGTTTGAAAGTTCAATCCCATTCTCTCTTGAACTGTAATTTCAGAAATGCCCAAACTTCATCCAAGTTTTCTCTCCCCAAATGGAAACTGCTTTATTGTTTTATCTGATAATAAAAATAGTATAAAGGGAATTCAGTATCAAGGAGAAAAATAATACATCTGTAAATTGTCCCCCTGAGATAAATTGCTTAATATTTTTTACATAGACTTCTGGACTGACGTCACTTCTGGTCATCATTTGTCCATGGCTTCTGACACTATCATTTTATGTTATGTTGTCATCTATCCAGTTTTCTAAGGATTTTAATCTAATAACAAAAGAGCTATTATTATTATCATTTTACTGTGTACTAACTGATTTATAGGGATTGTATAACTTAATCCTCCAACCATCTCTTGAAATAAGCAAAATTATTTGGAAGGAACATTCAGAAGGAAATTGAGACCTTGAGAGGTATAAATATTAGCTAAATAGAAAACTGACCTCTAACCTGGGCAGGTCTTTCTGATTTGAAAGGAGAAAAGTGCCTTATTTTACATCAACTGAGGAGACCTTGAGAGGTATAAATATTAGCTAAATAGAAAACTGACCTTCTAACCTGGGCAGGTCTTTCTGATTTGAAAGGAGAAAAGTGCCTTATTTTACATCAACTGATTGTATTTTATGGACTGTTATAGACTATTTGTAAATCCTTCTGGAATAAGGCATGAGCTATATCTAGTACAAACATACGTGCTTGAAGGAACCCGGGGACCTTGCTATGTGAATAAATACGTGTTCTCTCTTTCTGTGACTCTGGAAGAAACCATTTAGTTGGAGAACCACTAATCCCTAATTTACCTGATTTGTAATTTCAGGGTTTTGTGAAGTGAAGGCTCAACTGTAATTACTCAGTGCTCCATTTAGGTGGTCATGATTTTTGACAAACTCTGATGCTTGGCAACCTCATCTTCTAGCATGTCTGGAATCTCTTGTATGTCTGCTTAGTTACTTGCAAGCTTTCTAAATAGACATGTATCACTTCATGGCTGGTAAATGTTTCCAGTTACATTTTAGTGCTCTTGGTAAATGTGACATAAATTGTATGTTTTATGTATGAGTGTTTCAAAGATGAGAGCTATTTCTGAGTAACTACTTCTGTATCTTCAGTCTCAGGTGCTCCGTTAGGATTCTTAAGTGACTGGCTGAAGTCATTACCAAAGCCAGAGCTATTGCTTGAAGAGTTGGCAAACTTAACTTCTATCCTGCAAGCAGCCAGATGTTCTTTCTTTTGTACATGTTCAAGAGCACAAACTCACACTTGCACACATGAGTTTTAGCTTAATTTCCAGTTCACCCTCTAGAAAAAGAAAACTATTGGCCAAATAAACTTGTAAATTTATCAAATTTTGAGGGTGATGGTGGAGTGGAGAAAGATCTGATCTTATCGCCCTGAGTATTTGAAAGATTGAGTCAAGAGTTACAAACTCAAAATGCTGGTAAGAACCAATAAGGTAGATGACATACGTGTATAAAAAAGGCCAAGTGGAGGCAATAGGGAGTGGTGGGGCCTGGGACAAACTGGAGAACTGTGCCCCACTGTAATTATTTTTTAAAAATATTTTGATGACCAAACAAAACACACTGAGAGCTGCATTTGGACCAGCACTGGCTGCCGTTTGGAAATTCCTAGTTAATGGAATGAAAGGTTAGGTACTAGGTAGGGAAACACTTTAAGGTCTCAGAAGTTTGGCTACTGTATCTAAGTAGACCCCTCCTTTGATTCTCTATACCAGCACTCCCTTTATTCTTCTTTCTTGCCCTGACAATCTCTGTAATTAGTTTCCCTTTATATTTGTTTACTTGTCTCTTCTCCCCCTCTCCCTCCCCCCCCTTCCTATAAGCTTTATGAAGGCAGGGGCTGTGTTTATCTTTCTCATAGTTGTAATCACCAGGACTAGCCAGGGCCAGACACATAATTGGTTCTTATAAATATTGTTGAGTAAATGAAGCAAGGAGTTTGATACATCTTACCATCCTGTGACATATCTTACTCATCTTGGTACCCCCAGCACTTAGTATATTAGTAGCAATGCCATAAGTGTTTGTTGAATGAAACTGTAGGTGATCAGGGTCCACCACGGATGGTTAACCAGAGTGAAGTGATTTATGTTGGGTGGATCCAGAGTCTAGAAATAGATGTG
>NW_007726414.1:544573-547127 GCF_000696425.1 Galeopterus variegatus | reverse complement strand
GATGGTTAACCAGAGTGAAGTGATTTATGTTGGGTGGATCCAGAGTCTAGAAATAGATGTGATCACTAGGCTGGGGAGGTGCTTGGGCAAAGACCCAGCTCTGCAAGGAAGTTCGGGGAGACAGAAAATAGCAAGTTTTATGGATACTAATAAGGCATGACTAGTAATCTAAGCAAGTTGCTTGCATCAGAGACATCTAATGATGGCTAAACATAGGAAATCCAGGGAAGGTCAGTGTTCCCAGATAAAGGTACTCAGTCTGCTTCAAGTAAGCAACTGATAAGAGAACTAAAGCCACAGGAGCTGAAGGCTGGTTTCACACACATGGTAAGGAGGGTGCTGGTGAGAGAGTCACAGCAGAGAATTGCACTAAGAAATGATCTAGGCATCCAAAGTGTGTTTAGGATTCTAAAATTCCAGAAGTGGTTGCAAGGTATAGACTTGGGTGCACGTCCAGGCAGAACGCGTCCAGGCTGGAGCCCAGGTTAGGCCCAGAGCACTTTTAGCGTTGGTTGGTGTTGAGTTCCCTAATAAATTCCACCCCTGCTAAGGATACAGTGAGAGCCAATTCCTGAGGGGCTATGATCAGTCCCTTCAACTGTAGAGAAGAACTCCAATCCTGCCTTTTGTCCCGAGTGACTGGTCCTAGAATATTTAATTCCCAGAACAGAAGAACCTGTGTGGATTTATCCTATCACATGCTTTAGCAATCGAGACTATTTGGTTATACATAACAGAAAGATCATTCAAACCATGTGGAGGAGGCTCACTGGTGAGCGTATTGGTTAGAGTGTGGTGTTGTAACACCAAGGTCAAGGGATCAGAAAAACCACTGGAGGGAAAAGGAGGAACCTGTTGGGTTGTATAAATACAGCATGATAAGGGCAGGAGCAAAGCTGGCCTTGAGGCTTGTGACACTCTCTCCCCTTCCCCTTGGCTGTGCTGCTGTCTGTTGTTGCTTCACTCTCATCTGTTAGAGGTGGGCTTTCCCTGCGGAGAATCATGTAGCCTAGTGGTCAAGAGTGTGAACTTGGGTAGTCCCACAGGCTGGGTTCGAATCCCACCTCTGCCCCTTGATCTTAGACAAATTCTTCATCTATAAAAATGAATTATAAAATAATAGCACCCACCTGTTAGGTTGTGGTAAGGATTAAATGACTAACTGTATGTAAAACATTAGAATAGTGTCTGGTATATGGAAAGTACTCCGCTGTTATCGGCATGCAGCAGCTCTGGCTCATAATCTAAAAAGCTCTAATACCACAGCGGAAAGAGAGTGATTCTCCCTGCCAGTTCAAGTTAAAGACATCTAAAGAAAGACTTCGTAGCTCAGTCTGTGACAAAGATACCATCCATGAGAGCTGGGTGGGATTCTGTATCAAAAGGGGAAAAATTGAGAGATGGAGCAGAGATGTCTCTGTCCACCAAAACCTGTGCTTCCCTTCTGCGTAGACTTGCTGCTCATCCAGAGACTGATTTCCCAGCACCCTCTTCCCCTGCATGGGGCAGAAGGCCCACGTAGGACTATTTCTTGCTCATGTCACGGGCAGAGTAGACATGATGGGTGATACTTCTAAACCAAAGCTTTTAAAGACGGTTGTGTTATCTGCACCCTCTTTCCTGGATGTAGTTAGTGATGAGGACATGGGTTCTCCATCCTTATTATATTGGAATCACCTGATAATCTTAACAAAACTAATGCCAGGTCCAGTATTAGGTGAGTGGTTTTCAGCCAGGGGGCATTTTTGCCCCCACAGGAAGCTTTTGGCAAAGTCTGAGGACATTTTTGGTTGTCACAACTTGGGTCGAGGAGCTACTAGTATCTAATAAGTAGAGTCCAGTGATGCTTCTAAACAGCCTACAGGAAGCTTTTGGCAAAGTCTGAGCACATTTTTGGTTGTCACTACTTGGGTCGAGGAGCTACTAGTATCTAATAAGTAGAGTCCAGTGATGCTTCTAAACAGCCTATGATGCATGTGCTATCCCTCTACAACAAAGAATTATCTGGTCCCAAATATGCTGAGGTTGAAAAACTCTGTCCTAGAAGATGGAGAGCCATTAGGCTCTCCACAAGTGATGGAAGAGGCCTGGATGCCTGAATCACTGCACAGAAGGAAGCTCCCTGTCCATCTGGAACACCCACCTTGGAGAGTTAGCTGAATGAAAAATACATCTCTGTTGTGTTAAGCCACTGAAATTTGGGACCTGTCTGTTACAGCAGCTAGTGTTACTTTAAGCAACACAAGAAGAGAGACATGCTAAAGGGATTGTGATTATTTAGCTTATGAAATGGACATACATTATATTTTACTGCTGTCTGCCTAGGTTGAAATATATATTTAAACTGAGGACCATTGTTTTACTTAAAATTTACCAGTAATTCACAGTACAGATTTTTCTAATTAAAACGACCAAATCAGTATGCAGTGATTTTTATAGCATGGGAATGGACTACAAGTATTTGGTTTGCATCATGGATATAAAATATTTTGAGTCTGATCTGAATAAGTAGGTTAGGTTATGTTTCAAATCAAAATTTGTTTTATTTATAGTA
>NW_007726414.1:542703-544250 GCF_000696425.1 Galeopterus variegatus | reverse complement strand
AGACATGCTAAAGGGATTGTGATTATTTAGCTTATGAAATGGACATACATTATATTTTACTTCTGTCTGCCTAGGTTGAAATATATATTTAAACTGAGGACCATTGTTTTACTTAAAATTTACCAGTAATTCACAGTACAGATTTTTCTAATTAAAACCACCAAATCAGTATGCAGTGATTTTTATAGCATGGGAATGGACTACAAGTATTTGGTTTGCATCGTGGATATAAAATATTTTGGGTCTGATCTGAATAAGTAGGTTAGGTTATGTTTCAAATCAAAATTTGTTTTATTTATAGTATTTCCTCTGTTTTAGTCAGTAAATGTTAAGTTAATCTTCTACATCATCTTATTAGCTATTGTTTGTAATGAAGATAAGTTAGATTTGTGAAATAGGAATAGAAAAATCGTTACAGATGGTGGTTTTAGTAAATATTGTAAAAGTGCCAGACTTTCAAATCTGTTTGACTATTTATACAAGTTGCTGTGATTGCCTTAAAACTGGTTAATATTAAAACTCTTCAGGGATTTTGTTATTTCAGGAATTTTAGAGAAAGGTCAATACTCTCAGTGTATGGGATTCAGGAGGGCCCACTTTCTTCTCCAGAGTGACCCAGGGCTGGCCAGTGAAAGCACTCAACCCTCTGGCCATATTGATTGATTTGAGATGATGGACTGGGTTACCCAAGCTTGTCTAATTAGGGTCAGGTCTGGGACTTATGAGAGTCTATCAGCAGACATTTGCGCTTTTTTGTTGGTTTAGAGTTATAAGGCTATAAGCCATGAGCTGTGGGCAACCATCTTACTTAAGGATGAAGCCAGCATAAAAAAGAGAATAGAGCACAGATAGAAGATGGGGGTTGGGGGTGGGGAAAGAGACTGGGTCCTGATGACATCATTTGAGTGTCATGCCAAGCCATACCTGAAGCTTCATGGACTTTTCATTTACCTAAGCCAATAAAATCCACCTTTTTGCTTAAGCCAGTTTGGACGGTCACTTGTAGCTACTTTCAGCTAATGTAGGTGAGATATGTTGGTTGTGTCTGACCCCATGAGTTTACCTCTCCATTTGTTATGGTAGGTTATCCTGTTATTAGCAATCATTGGCTCCTCTCCCAGTAATAGTTTCTTCCCCAACCATTGCCTTGGGACTGGCATTGCCTGCCCCTAGGGAAGGAGACTACCTCTCTAACCCAGTGATGTCAAGTCTGCCCATGTGACTTGTTTTGGTCAATAGGACGTGAGAAGAAATGACATATGCCATAGTGAAGCAGAAGCTTTAAGGGCTGTCACAAGGTCCTGCCATTTTTTCTTTTTTTCTCTGCCAAGTGGCCATCAAATCCCAGGACGGAATACCAGAATGAAGAAGATATTTGGAGCAGAGTCTCAGCTGACCTACAGCTGATGAATAACATGAACAAGAAATAAATTTATATTGTTGTAAACCACTGATACTTTGGGGTTGTTACTGAAGCATAACCTAGCAAAGGCTAATATACTTGCTATCTTTGGAATGCTTGCCAAGGTTTATAATGGAGAATAAAT
>NW_007726414.1:519353-542416 GCF_000696425.1 Galeopterus variegatus | reverse complement strand
TAACATGAACAAGAAATAAATTTATATTGTTGTAAACCACTGATACTTTGGGGTTGTTACTGAAGCATAACCTATCAAAGGCTAATATACTTGCTATCTTTGGAATGCTTGCCAAGGTTTATAATGGAGAATAAATCTAAAGCACCTACAATATTGTTTATAATTTATATCCTGCAAGTTACCAAAAATGAATTTGGGATGACTGGTCACTTTTCATTTTTTTAGTATTCGTAGCCCTGTTATATGCAGTGGTGGTCAAGAACATGGGTTTTGTCTTTGTGATTTGATAACTGGTAAGTCAGTGAACTTCTGCAAGTCTCAATGTCCTCCTTTTAATATCTTTCTTATAGGATTTTTATACATACTGAGTTAAATACAGTGCAGGACGCATGGTAAAACACTCAGAAATAGTAACTATAATTTTTACCATTATAGAAGAAAGTGCCTTAGTGGACTCTTTTTGATCCTTCCAGAAACAATCCCCTTTAGGTGGGATCCAAAGATAAGCCTAACTAATATTGAGCAAAACTCCTTAACAGATGACATTCTGGGGAGGCTCCCAAGACATTACTTTTAAAACTGCATCTATACCATTCCAGAAAACAGTAGCGTGGGAGAATTCTGCTGAGAAAGTTGGAAGGGAGTTGAGAGAATATACTGAGGAGTGAGATAGCCATTTGTCCTCTGAATTTCTTTATATTCTGAAGTTCAATGAAAACGGAATGATGCCTGCAGAGTTGAACCTCAAGTCAGAACTGAGAAGGAAGGACCCCAGGATCCAGTTGGTGCTGTTGAACATTCTTCTTCATTTACAAGTAGCATTTGGCAAATTTGTTTTGCTGAAGGGCAAAGGTTACATTGATTGAACTTATTTATTTATTTGTTAACTGGCTGGTGTGGGGATCCCAACCCTTGACCTTGGTGTTACAACATCATGCACTCACCAGCTGAGCTAACTGACCAGCCCTGAACTTACCATTTAATATTCTTGGAAAATGTGATAAGGAGATATTATGACAGAAATATTTCTTAAGACAAATATTGCTGAGTAATGAAAAATGAGTCTTTTGAATGATTTGAATGAATTGAAGGCTCTGTGTGTGTGTGTTTGTGTGCATGACATGGAAAGGATCAGAATATGGGAATAGTTGGGCAGAAGAAGGCATTAAGCTTAGAAATATTTTCTGGGAATTGTGAATAGTTCCAGTTTTCCTTTTTTCAGTAAAGATTTTTCATTTTTCAGGTATTTTGCTAGGGGCTGAGGATATAGAGACTCAATTATTCAGCAAGTAGTTACTGAGCACCTGCAACATTCCAGGCACTGTCTAGGCACCTAGGGATGCAATAGTGAATGAAATCAGACGTTGTCGTGGAGCTTACAGTCTAGGAAAGAGCAGATATGATTAAATCATCACATCCATAATTATGAAATTACAGTGAGAATAACTGAGGGAAGTTACAAGAACCATGAGGCTGTTTAACAAAGGGATATAACCTTCTCTGGGGGTGTCAGGGATGTTATATGATCAATTTTGTTTGAAAGGATTACTCTGGCTTGAGTGTTGCCGTGAAGGTTGGTAATGAGTATAGAGAACCAGGTAGAAGGCTACTGTGGGGGTCCCAGTAAGAAATGTTGGCGGTTTAGACCAGGGAGGTGATAATGGAGACAGGAGTGGACCAACTTGAGAAATCTTCAGTAGGTAAACACAACTGAACTTGGTGAAGAATTGGATGAGCGAATAGAGGGAAGAGATGTCAAGAATGAAATCCTGGGATTGAGGCCTCCTTACCTGGCCTCTGGGTCCTCACTAACACACCATGAAAAACAAAATGAAGTATATGCCCCAGTATTAGCAAAGTTATGGCAGAGGGCAATAAGAACTGGTAAAATATCCCATTACTGACCCTTGAGCTGAATTCCCTGACTACCCAATGTTTGAAGAAGATTAGAGTATAGTGTATTTGTTGCATAGTTTGTAGCCAAAGTCAACACAAGTACCCAGTGTATAATGTACCAGTTGAGGACACAATTTGAGTATTCCAGCCCCAGGAGCCAGCCCTACCTGTGAAGTCAAGCTGTGGTGGGATCTTATGATCTTCTGCATCCCACCCCAAAATACTTGAGGCTCTTGTCAGAACTGTTTGCAAAGCCTGAAGGGTGTCATGTAACAGGATGCTCTTCAGGGAATTAGCTTTGCAATTTAATGGAGAGAAGGTTTTATGACTTCAGCCATGTTCAGGTTTATTATTGCTCAGACTGTATTAGAATTATGGCTTAGTTATAAGAGTATACTCATATAAGTTATAGCTTATAACTCTATAACATGTAACTGTTAAAAGAGTTTAAAGTGTAAACACTTAGTGGGCACTTATTAGTATCTCTTATAGAAGAGGAAACCGAGGCTTATAAATATTAACAAACTTGCTTATGGACTCAGAGGCACTCATTATTATTCAAAGTTTATATTTATACCCAGGATTTGTTCCTTCACCAAATATTTATTCAGTATCTATTGTATGCCAGGAGTACTTCCAAGATAATAATATAATCTAATAAATTTCCTGCTGTCATGAGGCTTATGCTCTATGTGGGAAGACGAATAAGCAAAAAACAAATAATATAATTTCATTTAATACCATGAAGAGTAAAACAGGACAATAGGATAGAAGGTGATAGGAGCACATTAGAAAGGGTGCTTGGACAAAGGAGTTTTTTCTAAAGTGAAGATATTTGAGCTGAGACAGGATTGATGAGAAGGAATTCTGGGGTGACAAGCATTCCAGGTGGGGAACAGCAGGTGCAAAGGTCCTGAGGCAGGAACCAGCTTGGCAGATTTTACAATAGGAGATAGAAAGCCAGTGTGATTGGACTGCCCCAAACCAGGAAAAGGGTATAATTGGAGGCTAAGAGATCAGAGTCACTTTTGAGTCACAGTAAAGAGTTTAGATTTTATTCTAAGTGCAGCGGGAAGCCATTGGAGGGTTTTAAGCAGGAAAGTCATGTGATCTGAGTAGTATTTAAGATCATTCTAGTTCCTATGTGAAGAAGGGAGGAGGTAGAGACACGGGGTGTAAGGAAAAATTCAGCTGAGGGGAAAGGCAGGTTTTAAGCAGGAAAGTCACGTGATCTGAGTAGTATTTAAGATCATTCTAGTTCCTGTGTGAAGAAGGGAGGAGGTAGAGACACGGGGTGTAAGGAAAAATTCAGCTGAGGGGAAAGGCTGATGGTTTGGACCATAGTTCTAGGAATGGTGATGCAGAGAAGTAGGTGAATTTGGGATACCTTTTGGATGAGAGCTGACAGGGATTGCTGGTGGCTTAACTGTGGAGGATAAAGATAAAACAGAAACTAGGGCAACTTCTAGATTTTTGACCAAAGTAAGTAAATCATGAAGCTCTATACTGAGGATTCAACTCAGATCTCTTTAACGCTCCAGCAATTTCTTTTGAAAAGCAAGTATCTAATTTCCTGTTCCGGTGAGTGATTCTCCCTATTGAAATGTTATCTTATTATTCTATCTGCAGGAAGCAGGGAGGGAGGGAGGGAGGTAAGGAGGGAAGGGGAGAGAGAGAGAGAGACATAGAGAGAGAGAGAGAGAGAAATTTTTCTAGGTTTCACTTGCTCCAAGCCTTCTGACCACATTTTGAGTAGCTGTGGACCAATTATGGGCATTGGCTCTGCCAATGATAGTGTCTGTCTTAATGACCGGTTCCTTAGATTTGAAGAAGACAGGGTGTGATCATATCAGCCTGATGGGCCTTCTTCTTACCCAATGCTGACTTTTGTCTGCAGTCCACTTCCTGGATCCAGCTTCATGACTTGACCAAGAAGACTCTGTGCACATGCCCTGACAGCATGTGACGACAGATGGGGTTCCAGAAGAGGATGTGAACTGAGGTCAAGGGCATCTGATGGTCCCCAGAGCCCAGAGGATGACAACCTGATCCCTTTGGCTCCCTGCCTTCTACTGTCAGAGTAGGCTAAGCCCCAGAACCCAGGGCTGTGGCAGAGCCGGGTCACCACTGTGGTTTGGACAGAGAGCAGGGTGGGGCAAGCTGTCCCCAGGCTGCTCTGGAGTTGGCTTGGGACAAGAGACTGAAGTCAGGCATGTGGTCGAAATTGCATATGTGTTCCTGGCAGAACTCACATGAGGATTTATGAAAATAGATTTTATAAGTTCAGCTATGCTTGGCAATGGTCATTTCTTGGTTAAAGATACAGGGAGGACCCCCAAGATATATTCTTACTCAGGATGGAAATATGAATTCTTTACACTGAGTGGGTCATCCATACTCCTTGAAACTATAAAGTCTCTTGTTTCGGCATGGAGGAGAGTATCAGTCAGTCAGGATCCTGGCAGGAAACAGAATTCACCTCTGATGGGTCAAATATGAGATTAACGAAGGCACTACTTGCAGAGGTGTGGGTGGGGTTGGGGGAACCAACAAGGGATGGGGAGCCGCCTAAAGGCTAGCAACTGTGGCAAGCTGTTACCCCCCCTAGGGCTGAAGGGGACAAATGGAGGAACTGTGGGTATCTAAGCCAGGTGAGAGCTGGATCATAGAGGAGGCACCTGCCAGCAGGGGCTGGAACCACTGAGGGAAGCAGTCACTACCAGAAAATTAGCCCAGAAGCAGGAGAGAGTAAGGAAGGAATACTCACCTCCTGTCCCCTGTCATCTCCCATAGAGGAGGGAGAAAAAGGAAGAGGACGCATCAGGAGGGGCAAATGAAAAATCACAAGCACAAGAGGGAAAGTCATTCTTTCCTCCAAATCATAGGATTGGCATTGTCTTTAAACACGTGTGCACACACACGCACACTCCTCCCCAAATAGACCAACTTTGTATTTTAAATATTGTCCTGGAGGTAGTGTGGTGTATGTTTAAGACAGCTATATTTTTGGTTATTTCTTCTATCAGTAAAAAAAAAAGAAAAAGAAAATAGGGCAACCCAAGATTTGCATATTTATTTATTTATAAATCATATATAGTAGATATTAGTATTGCCATACTAATGTATTGTGTACAGTAGAGCATACTGTGTAAGACCATGATTCTGTAGCTCAGCTTCTTCATAGGGTTGTTGTGAGAATTAAAGGATTATCTGCAGAGCCCTTAGAACAATGCCTGACATAAAGCAAGCAGAATATGTGTTGCATTATCATATAAAACATATCCCCAAACAGAAGTTTTATAAGGCTGAGATAAAAACATAGGCATACAGGTTGAGTGTGTTTTTCTATACCTCTTAGTGCATATCTCCTTCAGGTTGTACATTCCCCACTGCAGAGACCACCAGCTAAGGAGTTTGTATTTGCCACTGGGCAAAATGTCCCACTGTGCCACCTTGAGTGAATTCACCTCTTCCAGCCTCACTGTCATCTGTAACATGACAAGATTTAACAGCACTTCCCTCCTGTGGTTGTTGGAGGATTAAATGCATTGCATCCAGTCAAACACTTAGCCCAGGTCCTACCTGGCGTATCACCAGTACTCAGTAAAATGTTACATGTGATTATTGTTACAAAGGTAATGGTCATTGTATTAAAATCAACAAAAAGAAAAAAATCGTCCATAATCCTATAGGGTCAAATATAATCATCGTAAAGAAATGTTGTCATTTGCTTTTCTGAGTCCTTTTTCTAAGGCTTATGTATACACACATACACATTTTGTGTAAATGGAATCATGCCAGACATTCTGTTGTGAGCCTCTTTTTAATGGCTGCAAAATATAACATCTCTTAGTCTCAGAATAATTTATTCACCCAACCCTATTGTTGGTCATTTATGTTTTTTCCAGTTTTGTTCCATTTTAAGCAAAAGTGGGATGAATAACCTTTTTTAACAACTTTATTGGGATATAATTTACATCTCATAAAATTCACCCATTTAAAGTGTACAATTCAGTGGTTTTTAGTGTATTCAGAATTGTGAAACCACCACCACAATCTAATTTTAGAACATTTTTGTCATTCCAAAAAGAAACCTATAGCCATTATAGTCATGCTCATCCCCACCCCTCCCAGACCCAGGCAACCTCCAGTGTACATTGTTTGTATAGATTTGCCTATCCTGGACATGTCATATAAATGGGATCATACAATATGTGGTCTTTTGTGTCTGGCCTCTGTCGCTTGTCATAATGTTTTTGAGGTTCATCCATGTTGTAGCTCTATCAGTAATTTATTCTTTTTCATTGCTGAATATCCCATGGCATAGAATATTCACGTTTTATTTATCCATTCATCAGTCATGGATATTTGGGTTGTTTCCAAAATGAATAATCTTATAGTTAATCTTTGCACACATCTTAATTAGTCCCTTTGAATGCATACCTAGACATAAAAATGCTAGGTCAAAGATTATGTGCATGATTTCTAGACTTTTGAATATCAAACACTTCTAGTCCAATCTTTATCTCTCATTTGAGCACATTAACTATTTTCTTTGATATTTGAAGGGTCACTGTTCTTCATCCTATGAACTGCAAAACTTTTCTTTTGTGTTCCTTGTGATACCTGGAGGTATTTGCAATTTCTAACCTTCTAAATCACCATTCCTAGAGGATTCTATCCTGTTTTAGATGTCAGAGATTCTGATGGACAGTGATACTCCTAAAGGGAACAAATAGTATTTACTTGCTCATTCTCTAGTATTTTCAACTAGAATCCCCCATAGTCTAGCATTATTGAAAAGCAATGGAGATTTGTAAGTGGCAGATGGGTCTTCAAATGGTCTCACTTTGTTCTTTTAAGTGCATGTGGCCACTACCAACCTCTTCAAAGTGGTTAATATCCAGAAAAATAATTTCTTATGTCAGTGGAATTTTGACCCAAGGCTTCACAGCATACAGGAAGTTAAGTATTCTTCGGCTCATAGTCTTATTTATTTAAAATATGTTATAAACTGACTTTTTCCTTCTGTAAGAATTTGAAAGTAAGTGAAAATTTGTTTTCTGCATGCTGTGGTTTTTAATTCAACATAGCTGTTAAACTCTTGGGATGGCCTCCTGGGTAAAATCTGCTCAAACTTTTTCTTTATTATATGAAAGGATCCTGTGGGGAAAGCAGCTGGTGGATAAACACCAAGCTTAAGCCTTCATCAGTGTGAGTCCTGGATGATGTTTACAAATAGAATGGTCCCTGCAGAAACCAACTACAGTAGATAAGAGAGCTGCCTCATTTACAGCTGCGTTTAATCTTTCCAAAGCTTGAAAACCACTCTTTGAACCATGGTAAATAGGAGGCTCATTGTGCCCTCACCTTCACCCCTGCAGACTCTTCCTCCACTGACCTTTCTGGTCAAAGGTGATTAAAATACTCCGTTCTTTGCACAAAGACCATCCACGGTACCCGAGGCTCCCCAGCATAGTCATGGGTGGTGGTGATGGATTTTCCCTGATCTTTACTCCATTTCCTCTTGGGAACAATGACATGCACTTGTGTTGAAAAGAAAGTCTGGCAGGGATTATTAAGTGGTGGGCTTCTCTTCTTGTCAGTTACGAGAGGCACTTTTATGTAGGATATCCAATTTTTTTTTTTTTTTTTTCTTTTTTTTTTTCTGTGTCCGGCAACGGATCACAACCCTCAGTGTCGCCCCCGTACCGGACCGGGACCGGCAACGGGATCGCAGCCCTCGGTGTTGCTCCCGCACCTCGCTCAGCCAGTGAGCGGGAACCGGTCTGTATGTGGGATCCGAACCCTCGGCGGGAGCGCCGCCACACTTCCCAAACGGCGCACTATAGCAGTGCGCCACCGGGCTGGCCCTCCAATTTTAACCTAACAACCACCCACAAAGTAGTGCTGTTATGCCCATTCTAAGGATGAGAAAGTTGAGGCACGGCTGTATTGTGCCTACTGGCAGCCAAAGTATAAAAAAAATTCTAATCAAATACAGACTTCTTATGAATGTACTTAGGAAGTACATTAATTCTGAAGAGTAAATAAAGGTAATCCTACTGCTAAATTCTCACTTCTCAGTTGGAGACAGTGCACACTGTGGTGGCCAAAGCTTTTGAAAATAAATGCTGCAGGGCTGGCTGGTTAGTTCAGTTGGTTAGAGCGCAGCCTTGTAACACCAAGGTCAAGGATTTGGATCCCCATACTGGCCAGCCGCAAAATAAACAAAGACAAAAAATAAGCTAAAATAAAATAAATGCTGCAGTGCTGTATTTTCCAAGGTGTGGTTTTCAGAGAAAATGTCCTGCAAAAAAAGAGGGGGTTTTATGATCAAAAAATTTAGGAAATGTTGGGTTAAACTAAGTTTCACAGGATTCCTGATTGAAGACCTTCTCAGAGACTCAAATATTGTGAAACCCAAGATGGGTAGAGAATAAGTACTGTTTTTGTGGAACACCAATTAGCATTTTAAAGAGCTGTTTGGTTTTTTTGTGGCACATGGAACCAGAATGAACTGCATATTGGTTATTTTTGTTTGTTTGTTTTTTAATATGCATATGGTAAACTTGGATACACAGAGTTATTCAGTGAAAAGTATGTTTCCTTTTAACCTTTGCCTCTGGGGCCGGCCCGGTGGCGCACTGCTATATTGCGCTGCTTGGGAAGTGCGGCATCGCTCCCACCGAGGGTTCGGATCCCACATACAGACCGGTTCCCGCTCACTGGCTGAGTGAGGCGCGGGAGCAACACCGAGGGTTGCGATCCCGTTGCCGGTCCCGGTCCGGTACGGGGGCGACACTGAGGGTTGCGATCCGTTGCCAGACACGGAAAAAGACAAAAAAACAAAAACAAAAACAAAATAACCTTTGCCTCTGAGATTCTCTCTTGAGAGACAACTGATTTCAAGTTCTGAGATATCAAAAACAAAAAAAAAATAACCTTTGCCTCTGAGATTCTCTCTTGAGAGACAACTGATTTCAAGTTCTGAGATATTCTATGCATGTGCGACCATGTATGCACGTGTGTATGTGTGTATATGTGTAAGTACTTGTGAGTAGTTTAATTTTGAATCACACTATATGCATTGTTCTGTACTTGCTTTTTTACTTAGTATATATTAGATATTACTCTCTATCAGTACATATAAAGCTGCCTCATTTATTTTAATATCCATGGAGAATTCTATTGTATGGATGTGTCAAATCTGTTTAACCCTACTGGTGGACCTTTAGAATGTTTCTCATCTTTTACTACCACAGTGCTAAAGTGGGTACCCTTGTACATTTATCTTTGTCACTGTGGTGTTTCTTGTATCAGCCTTTGATTAAAAAACAAGGGCATCATATAATTTGACTCTGTAAAGTCAGGAATTGCCCAAGTTTTCATCCTTCAGATAGTCTGCCTTGATCCAGAGATAGCAGAGTTCTGGAGAACTATAGATCCCAGCCCTAAAAAAATATTATCAGAAGTTGTTTAAAATAGAGGGAAAAAAGTATTGATTTTTTTTTTTGAGATAAGAAAAGTTAAGGTTTTAAAAAGTTATATTTCTTTTAGGGAGTAAAGAGGTTGGGGGTTAATAATTGTGTGCATGTTCCTACTCGTGGCAAAATGGAACTTAAGGCATGAAAACTGTAAGAACAGGGATTTTGCACATGGATAACCTTTGATTCTTAAAGCAAACTGCTTTATTCACCCTGGTTCAGAAGCAATGATTTGCTTCCTCACTATCTCATACTGTATTTAATTTCTGCCAGATAGAGTTTAATTAAGACTTTACAAGTTATTCTTTCTCCTGAACATATTTTCCTTCTTCTTTTTTGTGTACTGAATGGATAAAAATAATATAATAGAGGGTGACTTTTTATGTAACAAGAAATAAAATTTTTCTTTTTTAAAAAGATGTTCATATCTAATTGGAATTCAGTGATAGAACTTGATAGAAAAAAGTCCTTCCATGTTTTGTTGATCAGTATGTGTATTTTTTTTTTTTAATCAGTTTTGTCAATTGGGTTCGATCTCAGAACAGGCTGGGCAAATTTCCTTGAGGCCAAATTACTTCTGGACATCAGGTAATTGAAGTATATTTTGCAGTGTCTGGTCTTCCTTTGGGTAGTGATGAGCAGTGCATGGTAGCCACCATCCATCATAAAATGCTATCACTCTGGGCCAGGCACTTTCCATAGAGTGTCTCATTTGATCCTCCCAACCTATAGAGTGGATACTGCTATTATCCCCATTTTGTGGATAGGGAAACTGAGGCTCAGGACAATCAAGTAACTCCTTCCAGACTACACAGCTAAGATGTTATAAAGCTAGAATTTGAACCCATAAAACCTTGCCCACATCACAGATGGCTTTATTCTCAGGACCAAGTTTTGAATTCTTTTACACCAAAAGAAATGTAATCAACAGTAGAGAACAGAGGTTTTGTCACTGTTCCCATCTAGTTAGACTAAGTGACATATGGACGATCCCAACTGTTCACAGTCCTCTGCAGCAGGGGTGATTTGTTCTCCTACATCTGAGCAGTTCTGCCCAAGAGTTGGCATTGCTCTCCTGGCCAGAGGATGAAAAGCAAACTCAGTGACTGTTTCAAGGAAGGAGAGGTTCTGACCCTTTTTATTACCTCCCCTGGTATAGAAGTGATCACCTGCCAAGAGGTCTAATCATAACTCTACATCTAACCTCACTGGAGGCCAGTTAAATGGACAGGTCCCTCACCACATTCTAATAGAAACATTCACCAGAATTTTCCCCCAGGAATTTTTACAAACATTAGCCATTCCCTTACATTACATATTACAATGTAATGTAATATGTAGAAATGGTCTTCTGGTTAGGGACATACAGAACCCGGTGTGACAAGTTCTCAATTTCCCCTTTTTGTCAAGGGGCTGGAAGTGAATTATTACTTGAATTCTGGGTATTAGGGCATCTTCAGGCCTGTAAAGAGGAGTTTGACCAAAGGATTCTCAGGTCTAACTTGATGCTAGACCTGTGCTGTTACAAACACTGCTGTGCTATGGGCATCTATCTGGTCATGGCATTTGTCCTCTGTGACTGAATAAACTCATCTACTGCTGGAAATCTCAGAAACCTCACACTTATTGAGCAGCTACTGAGTATCAGGAATTGTTAGATGGTCCTATCCCTTTAAAGAGGGATTGCTGGACTCTGTTCACCAATGAGAAACAGGCCCTTGGAGGTTAAGCGGGAGAAGTGCCAAAACCAGGATTCAAGCATGGGTCTTGCAAACTCTCACTTCTGCATGTGGTCATACCACATGGTCTGCCGCCTCCCCAAGCATGCAAGTTGTAGAAAACAGAGATGAGAGGGAGTCTTGATTGCCAGGTTCAGCTTCCTGCCAGGGCAGGATGTAATTGCAGGGCTAAGCCTAGAGCCTATGATAAGCTGATACTAAACTTGTTCTTGGCAGAATGTCTTGGGACATGTGGGAGGAGTGTGGAGGAGGGGGAAGAGGGGGCTTAGGTGCTAGGATCCTTTTGTAATCTCTGATCTCCTCTTGTTTGAGCATGAGAACATTTCCTGAATGATGGTCCTAAATATTTAATCATCTTTGAGATATGAATGTTCACATCCAGAGACATGGCTACAATAGCATGAGTTGCTTTGCTGTATCTGAACTTGGTCTTCATTCCTCCTGGCTGGAGGCTTGCATGTCGGCAAGTTACTTGGACGCAACGTCTCTCGTGGTGTAGCAGGTAATTGTGAAGGCCTTTTGACATTTTTCTAATTGACTGTGCTATTCATCACCACAGCACAGGTTTGTGCTTAAGTGAAAAAGGAACTGAGCATCAATTGAATGACTTTGTGTTTTTACCTCTGGTGGGGTTTCTTTTTTCTTTCTTTTCTTTTCTTTTTGCAGAAGAGAAGTTCAGGAAATGGAATAAGATGTTTGCTTTTACATGAAGTTTCTTTTACTCCAAACAGGGGTCATTTCCTTTCTTCATTTCTCTCATTAGCTCTTTGTATCAGGAAAATATTGTCAGGAAATGCTATTCCTTCCTCTTTTCCATCTCTCTCTCTCTGTTTCTCTCTCAGTCGCTCTCTCTTTCAATATTGAAGGACTCGATGCTTTGCAGCTAGCTTCACAAAGGCAGCTGTGAATTTGAGGACAAACCCCACAATAAGCTGTACTTCATCCTTCTCTCTGTTTTCCCCAAGGGATCCTCATTTTGTCAGGGTAATTGCTGCACAGCACAACGCTGGCGGCTTTTCGACACCCATTGTTTGAGCTCCCCTGGGACGGGCTCCGCTGTGATTTCCCTGTCATCAGGAGTGCCAGCGAGCCTTTGTCGCCTGCTTCTCTCTCTCTCCTCTCATCGATCTTCTTTATGACTCTAGTTTTCCTGAAACAGTTTTCATCCAGCCGGCGCTGCACCTTCCGGTGAAGAAAAATCTATGTTCCTGAAATCAGTCTTTCAGGGAGAGGTTTTCAGCATCAAAAATTGTTGTTGAGGAAATTCTTGCTACTCCTTGAGTGGGTGGAGGTGCATGAGGGTAGAGATTTGGTGGGGAATAGGGCTTCATTCATTTGCACCCTGTTACAGGGGCAGAAGCAGGCAGTCTTATCTTGTGCCTCATTCAACCTGAAAGGTGGTCCACGGACAACTCTGTTACAGGCCTGGTGTAGTGGGAACAGCTATGACAGAGCTCCTGTCCTCAGGGAGTGTGTGTTCTAGTGAGGAAGACAGACAGTAAATCCCTAGGCAAGCGAACAGATACACACACACACACACACACACACACACACACACGTGAATATGGAAGTAAACATTGAAGCTACTGTCAGGTACCATGAGTGGTAGTCATAGTGACTACGGCTGCTACAGCGAAGGAAGTCCGGGTCTTCTCTTCTGAGTTGAACCTCGGTGGTGAGAAGGAGGCAGCCATGCAAAGACTGGGGAAAAAGCTTTCCACGTAGAAGGAAGCACCATTGCAAATGCCTGCGACAGGAGCAAGCCTGGCATGTTGGAGAGACAAGAACATTTAAGCTCCTCTGAGAGATAAGAGAAGCCAGTTTGTGGTAAATAAAATCAAGGCATTCCTGACAAAGGAAAGAACTGGAGCTATGGTCCTAAAAAAAAGGATACTAGAAAGAACAATATGCACTGTCTGCCTAGTGCTGAAAACTTAGTGCGACACCTGGTGGGTGTATTTTTTCAAAGCTTTCATTGAGATATAATTTACATGCTGTAATCTCATTTTAAAATGTTTATTCACTTAAAATGTTATCCATTTGAAATATGTAATTCAGTGGCTTTTTAGTGTATTTATATTAGGGCAACCACCACCATAATCTTACTTTAGAATATTTTCATCACCCCAAAAAGAAACCTCATCCCTATCAGCAGTCACTTCACCTCCTCCCAACACCCCAGCCCTAGGCAACCAACCCTCGTCTACTTTCTGTCCCTATAAACATTTCTCTTTTCTGTACATTTCATATATATGGGATCATATGATTTGTGGTCTTCTCTGACTGGCTTAGGGTAATGTTTTCGAAGTTCATCTATATTGTAGCTCTATCGATACTTGATTCCTTTTTATTGTCAAATAATATCCTATTGAATGGATATATCAGATTTTATTTATTCATTCATCAGTTGATGGACATTAGTGCTGTTTTCACTTTTGTGCTGTTATAGATAATGCTTCTATGAACATTTGTGCACAAATTTTTATGTTGACATATGTTTTCATCTCTCTTGAATAGATACGTAGGAGTAGAATTTCTGGGTCACATGGCAACTCTATGTTTAACATTTTGGAGAACTACCAAACTGTTTTCCAAAGGGGTTCACCATTTTACATTCACACCAGTGGTGAGTGAGGGTTCTGGTTTCTCTCCCGTCCTCATCAACACTTGTTATTGTCTGTCTTTTTATTATAGCCATTCTAGTGTGTGTAAAGTGACGTCTCATTGTGGGGTTTTTTGGGGGGGTTTTTTTGTCCTTTTGAGACCAGCCGCACTGCACTCAGCCAGTGAGCGCTGTGAGAGCACCGGTCATCCCTATATAGGATCGGAACCCACGGCAGGAGCGCTACCGCGCTCCCAGCGCCGCACCCTCCCGAGTGCGCCACGGGCTCGGCCCTCATTGTGGTTTTGATTTGCACTTCCCTAATGATTAGTGATGTTGAGCATCTTTTCATGTGCTTATTAGGCATTTATATATTTTCTTTGGCAAAATGTCTATTCATATCTTTTGTCCATTTTTTAGTTGTTATTTGTCTTTTTATTATTAAATTTTAGGAATTCTTTATTCTAGGTATAAGTTCCTTATTAGATATATGATTTCTAACAGTTATTAGATATGTGATATATTATATTACACATATTTCTCTCAGCAGATTGTCTTTTCACATTCTTGATGGTATCCTTTGAAGCACAAAATTTTTAAAAATCTTGATGAAATCTAATTTATCATCTTCTCTTTTATTACTTGTGCTTTTGGTGTCATATCAAAGAAATTGTGGCCTAACCAAATGTCATAAAGACTTACTACTGTGTTTTCTTCTAAGAGTTTTACAGCTTAAACTCTTATGGTTAGGTCTATGATACACTTTTAGTTGTTTTTTTTTTTTTTTCCTCCTCAGTGGTATGATGCAGGGGTCCACCTTTATTATTTTTCATGTGGCTATTCAGTTGTTCCAGCATCATTTGTTGAAAAGACTAAGACTAGTATTGAATTCTGTATTGAATTGTCTTGGCCCCTTTTGTAGGAAGTCAATTAACCATGAAAGTTAGAGTTTATTTCTGGACTCTCATGTGGATGCATTTTTAATTGGTGGTGTCTTTCTAACATGGTATGAAGCCTTCAGAGACCCAAGCCTGGGTTGTGCCAGCCCTGGTATCTGTCAGGTGAATACTGGATTGAAAGGTCTTCATTTTTTCTGGTTAAAAAATGAATTTTTGGACACAGGCTCTGGTGTTATCGACTTATAGGACTGGAAAGAACCTTCAGGTAATTCTTAGACCCTTAACAGGGCTCCGTATTAACCACGCTTGAGAAGACAGTATCTACTCTAAAGCTCCTTTCTCCTTTTTTCTTTCTTTTTTACTGTTAAAACATAACCTGGGTTCAAGAGATGAAATTTATCATCATGATACACCGGCAGTATTTAAATTAGGTGATACATACAATAATGCTAATAGAATAGAATGTATTTTTATTTGAGATCACTTAATTGCACAGATTCAACGGTAACAATTTCTCAGTGTAGCAAGGTTTTGAAGTAAGCTATAAGGGACATAGATTTTGGGTATTCATCCCCCAAGATTCATGGTTCTCCTCTCTCTAAATCTTTTCTCTTGAGATGTTTCTCCATGGACCATCCTTATGTGAACAGTCCTCCTAACTGCATCAGTCTCCCTGGACAATCTCCTAAATTCAAGTTCCAAATATCCTACTGGATAAACTCATGAGTGTTTTTACCTATTAACAGAGTAGGAAGAGAGAGGAAATTGGACTAGAGAGGGGAAAAAAATGTGATTCCAATGTATGTGATGTTTTATTTATTTCTTGAAAAAGGTTTTGAAAAAATGTTAATAAATATCATGGAGACAGCTAAAAAAGAGAAAAACGAATGTACTACTGGATGTTTGCACTAGGATGCCTACTAATCCCAAAGGCTATATCAGAAGAGTTGTCTTTGACATTTTTTAAGAAGAAGCAATTTATGAGTCCTGTGGATTTATCCATTGCCACGGGTCTTATCTTATCCAGTAGCTTTCCATTCCTCCCGCTTTCAGCTGGTTCTCCTGAAATATTGCAGTAATCTCATCACCAGTCTTTTCCCTGCAATGTCTTTCTCTTCCAGATAGCCTGGGTTAGTTTTGTTGAAAACTGTCCTTGATTGCATCAGTCTCTAGGCCCCCAAATCTTCATTGCCTATGGGATAAAACCCAAATTTCTTAGCTTAACATTCACGATCCTTATCCGTCTGATCCTTCATTTGCTTTTCAAGCCTTATCTCTAACTTCCTCTGTATATGAGTTTTCTCTTCTATACAAACCAATCTGTTCAGTGTTTCCTGACATGCCTTGAGCCTTCCTGCTTCCGGGCTTCGTTTACACTTTCCTCCTCATGTAGTATGTCTGCCACTCTCCCTACCTTCTCCTTATATACGCCTCCTCTTTCTTTCAAGACAATATAAATCCCCTTTTACTTCTGCTTATTCCAGGGTGAAGTTATGGGTTTAAGTCCCAAACCTCAATGGCTTAGTCACATGGTGGAGATTGCAAACTGGCAATCCATGAGCCAAATCCAGCTTGCAGATATGTTTTCTTTTGCTCACATACTGTTTAAAAAATTTTTTTTGAATAAGCTGTCAACAGTTAGAAACCTTAGCTTCCACATTTTAAAAAAAGTAATTAAAACCCTCCCAGATTTCTGGCAAAGTTGGAAAAATTCAAAGCAGGGCTCTTTATGACCATGTGGCAACTTCATGCAATTGCTCTATTGAACTGCCATCTGGCCAGTGTACGTGTGTTTACATCGCCACTACTGCACTGTGTCCTGTACCCAGTGCACTGTGTCATGTACTCCACCTTCACTCCTGTACGTTCCCCATTCAGCCTCTGTGGGAATCTGCCTGGGCAGTTAAGCCTGTAAGGTCTTATTGCCTTTTCTTTGTTGTCTTGAACTGTGAAATCATTCTTCCATTGCTCCTCACTTCTTGGGTGTTCATCTTCAGTCACCGTCAAAGTGGAAGTATTCCTCCTATGGCACCTCCCCTTAGATCTTGTATTTGTAAGGTACTAAATAAATGCATTAAGGTGATTTTAACCTCCCATCCCTTGCTGAAAATATCCCACCCCTTGATCAAGAGGTTTTGAGGTAATATTTTTAAAAGACCTGCACCAAAAGAAAATAGAAGAGAAATTCAAATAAAGAACAAGGACGAAAGAAACAAGCAGAATGTAATAAATATGGTTGCCATGATTTCTTGTATAAAGGGAAAGGAAAGCTAAGATCGATTTTGTTCCAAGGAGAACCAAATCTGCAAGCTAAACCTACAAGAGCCTCTCTGAGCAATGTTCTGGTTTTATTATTTGTTGGATGTAACTGATTTTTATTTTTAAGTGGTATTTTCTTTCAAATGAGATAATTTGGGGCTTTTGATGAGGTCATCATAGTGGAAACTAAGTCTTCCCTTTTATTTCTGTTAGTTTTAAAAATAACTATATGGGTTCATAGTTGGTTAACATTTTACTGCTTTTTGTTTTTAGGAGTTGGTAAAAAGATCCGTCACTATTTTTCCACTCGCAATTTCCAGGTTTTCTGTGTCTTCTTCTCATGAGGTTTCCCAGCATGAAATGTAGGGAAATGTCCCATTGATGACCATTTCCCAACATGGTCCCATATTTTCCAGTGTTTTATCGTTAATATGAGGTGAGGTAGTTCTACTGTCCATTTCAAGTTTTCCATTAGTCAAATACGGAAACTTGGCATACTTTCCTTCTATCATGGACTCCAAATTATCTTCTTAGACTAAAGATTTTTTTTTTCCTTTTTGTCTTTTTTCGTGACCGGCAACGGATCGCAACCCTCAGTGTCACGCCCATACCGGACCGGGACCGGCAACGGGATTGCAACCCTCGGTGTTGCGGCCGCACCTCGCTCAGCCAGTGAGCGGCCGGTCTGTATGTGGGATCCGAACCCTCGGCAGGAGCAAGCGGCGCACTGTAGCAGTGTGCCACCCGGCCAGCCTTAGACTAAAGATTTTAAGAGGAAATCTCTATGGGATTCTAAGTTGTTGTAATTGTTATTGTGACCAGTGTAATCACTTCGTAAGGGAAAATACAATGTTGGACCAAAGGAAAGAAGCAGCTCTTAAGACTTACTTTAAAATACACAAAGCTCTGACAGAGGTCTCAGAATATACAGACTCTCTTCCCACCTAAAAGATCTGACTGTTATTCTCACACTGACATGGGTTGGGAATATGGGGTCTCCTTTTTGACCCATAGACCTACAGTTATACATGCTTAGTGACTAAGAGTATGCTTCCTGTATCTTTACAACATCTGGTACCATCACTGTTGATTTTTTTCTTTAAATCTACTGTCTTTTTTGAGCTAGAAAAAAATTAAAGATAACATTACATGCTGTATTAGTCTGTTTCTGTTGCTTAGAACAAAATACACAGAACTGGGTAATTTTTAAGAAAACAATATTTATTGCTTACAGTTTTGGAGGCTGGGAAGCCCACAGTGCAAGGAATATATCTGGTGAGGGTCTTGGTGGTGGCAACAGTGACCCAGTGGTCTCACATGGCAGAAAATGGCAGAGCAGAGAGAGCAAAGTTCTCATTCACTCTCTCTTAAAGCCCTCAGAACCATGCCCCTGACCACCATTATTAATCCGTTCACTACCACACAGTCTACAATCTAATCACCTCTTCAAAGCCCCACCTTTCAATTACCATAATAGGATTTCCCACTCTCAACAGTTACAGTGGGGATTAAGTTTTGGGGGGACATTCAATCCAAAGCACATACTCACTATTAAAGGAAGACCAATATTCCTAGACTAAAATTGAATTTTATGGGATATTCAATGCAATGAAAACACACCTATGTTACTCAGTTTTATCAAGGTCCTCCTGTGTACCTGACACCCTCCTTTCTTTCTGTACTACAAGAGATAGAGTTGATGTTAGAGAGATGCTAAATACATAAGAGCACCAACTGAGACTCTCCAAGGACTATTCAGAGGGATTACAAGAGAATGAAAAGGGAGTAAGTTTTTACCCTGGGATGCAATGTTATTTACCCTCTGGGGATCACTCGAGGTTATCTCAGGCAGTGAGTGGCACAAGCCCCACAATTTGGCCATCCCTGGACCAAAAGATACATTTCTTGCTCCCTCGAATATATTTCAGAAAATGTTGGTGAAAGACTTGATCCTTAAGTTAGAGGGAAATTGGTGTAAGTAAGCTTCCACAGAAATCTCCAGTGTGTGAAATGTTTGCATGAACCTTGCTTTATTGAGAAAGATAATACAGCAGTGCCCAAGTCAGACGCTTTCGCCTTCCTGTCTCTCTCCTTCATTTTTCTCCCTTCTCCCCCCCTCCCTCCCTTCTTCCTCCTCTCCCTCTTTCACTTCCCTCTCACTCCTTCTTAGTCCTCATTACAGTACAGTCACCTGTGGGAGTGTGTTTTTGACCATTAAGTGTGGGAGCAGACACACTTCAGATGTCTCCAGGGCATGGCTTGTAATTCCCAGTTTACCCAGTTCTGTGATATTCTTAGTTCAGGCCACAGAGAAGCTCTCAGCAACAGTGCTCATTTAGGGTATTTTAAAAATGCTATGTCTCACTGCAGCTTTTACTCCACCTCATCCCCCACCCCCTAAGAAAGAAAACTGAAGTCTAAGGAAATTGAACTTGGGCATTGAACTACAGGTCCCATGAGAAAACTGTTCACGAGCAAAGCAAATGAATGTATGTTCAGTAATTTCCAAAACCCAGGTGATGGTTTTCTCCCCGAAGCAGAACTTCTGCTTTTCAAAGAATCTGTTTACTTCATTTATTCAATTATTAGTGGCTTTTGTGTCATTTTAGGGAAGCAGTTTGCATTAAACAATCTAGTGAACATTTGTGGGATTTTCTGCTCGGCTCTGCCTATGTCTCCTTTTGGGAATTGCCCAGTTAAGCCCTGTTTCCTTGGTTGCTGTAGGAACAGCTGTTTTATACACCAGTACCCTATTCTCTGCTCACACCTACTTTGTCCACGGCAGGCACCTGATTCCAACCAGGTCAACGGAAGGAAGCCCTTTCCTGGGATCAAATCCTTGAACTTGGGACCCTAAAGGTTGAGATTTTTTCTTTCTCCAGAGACTGAAATTGGAAAAGGTGAAGCTTGAGAGCAGTTGTGGCCGTTTTCCTTGTAGGAAAAGTTAGTGAGCCAGAGATTGAACTTGACATGCAGAGAGAGTTAAGTCTTGATTGCATTTGAACACCTAATTGTATCCTTCTTGGGACCCAGCTTCCTCCCTACCCTTTCTACTTATGTAAAATATCACAATATTCTCTGTTTCCCTTTTTGCTTAGGTTTTTTCATATTGAGATTCATTCATCTATAACCAAAAAAAGTCCTTAGGTGACAAATGATCATTATACAATCAAGTCTCATTCAATAAATAACACTATTATGAGCACAGAAAAAATATAGACCCAGGCCAGAGAATTAGCCCACAAGGTCTCACACTGCAATCCTCACAGCAGCACTCATGAGGTAAGTAGTAGCCTGTCACCATTTTACAGATTAGGAAACTGAAGCTCTGGGAGGTTAAGAAACATTCCCAGAGTTACCCAGCCAATAAGGGACAGAAGCAGGATTTGAACCTGCGATGGTCTGACTTAAAAGCTTATTTGTTTGCCCAAATTTGCCATTGTAACCTCCCAACTGATATCCACCAGAAAGGATAAAACTTTCAGTGCTCTGGAGCTCTCTACTCCTGATATGCCTGATATGCCGATGCCATGGCCATGTGACCCATGGCAAGTTTCTATGGGACGTCCTGTTAAAACTGGACTGGTAATTTCAAGTAGAACTTGCAAAATAGTGTCTTTCTATACAAAATCCCTTTCTAAGGAATAGAACCATTTGAAATGAAAAGCCAAACCAAACATTTTAGTAGGTCGTTATGAGCCTACTCTAGAAAGAAATACACATCTTGGCAAAACAAAAGCTTTCCCTGTTAATGTAAATATGATTTCCATAATGGACTGCACAGTGGTGCCTTCCTGATGTAATTGCAAGAAGCCTCCTTGGCTGCACTGAGAAATCTTATTTGGTACCATAAATAATAAACTTGTTTTCTGCAAAAGTAACCTCTTTGGGGAATACCCATCAGAACTATTCCCATCATGTTGGACGCTTTAATGTGTTTTGCAGATGGATGGCTTGGGGTATATATCAACAATCCTCTGAACTTGATTTTCTGATTCTGGCTCACAGAGAGCTGTGCTGTACTGCTAGTAATCTGAAACATTCCCCACAACATAGCAATTTGGTGAAATTATAATTGAAACATGGTACTTGACCCTGAGGGGACCATGGACAAAGGGATTTGCTTTGGTTGCTTTTCATGCATCATTTAAAACCTGTTGCTGCTAAATCAGAGTGTCTCTTACATCTTAACTATACAAACCCTTTATTGACAGCCATTTCAGGTGAGCTATAGAATACTGTGCTCCTTGCCAGCTATATCACTTTTCTCTATTTTTCTGTCTTTATTTTCCATAATTTTGATTATCCTGATTAATAGTACTCTTGCGAATTAGGAGCTTGCTGTGGGATTCTGTCATCTACTGAGCAGAATATAATTAAACCACTGTTGTGCAGTTTCACTAAGGAAAAGGCATTTGAAATTAAGGGAAATCTGTGAAGTGCAGTTATTAATTTCACACACACCAAGTAATAAAGTGGGTTAACAAGGTATTACTGGTTGTTGAGATCTTTCTGGGATCCACCTAAATAGAAGAGATGAAAAGGATGTATAGCTTTACCTATTTCTAAGTAAATAAGCTCTGCTAAATCATTTGGGGGGTGCTTAAGAACATTTCTTTTAAATCTTGTTTTTATTCTAAAGTTATTCTAATTAAAGAGTCAGTTGAACCAAATCAAACGAACCCTCGCTGCTGCTTCTCCCTCTGCTAAATCATTTGGGGGGTGCTTAAGAACATTTCTTTTAAATCTTGTTTTTATTCTGAAGTTATTCTAATTAAAGAGTCAGTTGAACCAAATCAAACGAACCCTCGCTGCTGCTTCTCCAGCTGAGACTGCTAGCAGTGTGTAAAAATAAATATTCATTTTCCCTTCTTGTAGTAATAGAAATGGCACATGGCCACCCAGAATAATAACTACATTTCCCAGCCTCCCTTGCAGTTGATTTTTGCCATGTGACTACATTTGAGCCAGTGAGGTGAGATGTGCATGATTAATTTCTGAGTTTTATTCTTAAAGGGATTAGGTGTCTGTATCATCTCCTTCTTCTTCCCAGTGGCCAGATTGTATGTATACTGCTAAGAGCCAGAACAGCTGTCTGAGATGAGGAGATGGAAGCTGCACGTTAAGGATGGCAGAGAAAAATGCACCCTGATGATTGAAGAGCTGTCTTCACCTGTCCAGGGTCACCTGTGCAAACTCGTACATGAGAAAGAAATCAATGTCTGTCAGGTTTAAGGCACTGTGTTTTAGGGTATTGTTGTTACATCATCTTAATCCAATTCCTTGCTCAGATTTTGAAACCCAGGTCATAGGTCTGTATGATGGCAATGTTGGATGCTTTGAGCCGCAAGTAACAGATGCCTGGACTCAAACAAACTTATACAATGATGCAGAATTTAACTCTCAGAACAGCAGGCAGAGGTGGGGCAGGCTTTCAGGTTGCTTGGTTAAGCAGTCAGTAGTATCATTCAGGACTCTTCCCCAGTCCATCTTCTGCCATCCTTGGTGTTAACTTCATCTTCAAACCAGTAGCACATATGGCTGCTCTGGTTCTGAGCTTACATCCGACAGGATAGCTTTCATAGGAAAAAGAGAAACCATATTTTCTGTGCTGCCTATGAGGAGAGCAGAAAAGTACCCAGAAGTATCTCCCTTTCCCAGTAGTGTCCCATTCATTTTTCAGTGGCCAAATTTGAGTGGCATTTCTGACTCTGTTACTGACAAGGGGAATAACATTACCCCAAGACCAAGCAGGTCCACCTGTGGGGTTTGAATAGGGTCCATGTCTCTGGTTGTGTGGGAGTGGGGTTAAGAAATGAACAACATTGGGTGGAATAATTGAGAAAATGGGTTATGGGTATGCCACCAACAGTGTCTACTACACAAGAAAACACTACAGAAGAATCTGAAAAAATATTAATGAAAATGTATATATTCGGGATTTGCTTCAAAATAATACAATGGAGGGGAAATTGGTGGAGTACAGACAAAACTAAACCACGCATGGATCATTGTTGGAGTTCATGGAAGTTCATTATACTTTTCTCTCTGCTTTTGTATATATTTGAAATTATTTGTAATTAGAAAAAGGCTTTCAATAAAAAATAACCCAAACAAAGTAATAAAAGAATAAGTAGCAGGAGAAATGTGATCTGTTTTTGTGTTAACAATGTTTTAGCCA
>NW_007726414.1:518007-519182 GCF_000696425.1 Galeopterus variegatus | reverse complement strand
AAAAAAAGGCTTTCAATAAAAAATAACCCAAACAAAGTAATAAAAGAATAAGTAGCAGGAGAAATGTGATCTGTTTTTGTGTTAACAATGTTTTAGCCAACATTTATTGAGCATTTGCTCTTTGTCAGAAACTTTGTTAATGGGGTCAGAATGGCTCAGACTACAGAATTTATTTGCTGGTATGACAGAAACTTTCCAGGGTACCTTCAGGCCCAGGTGAGTGCACCTCTTGGTTCTGCTTTGCTATACGTTGGTGGGATGTCTTTGTGCAGTGGCCTAACAGCTCTTGGCTGACTCACACCTCTTCGATGTCCAAGAGAAAAGAGCACTGCCCTCTTTAGTGTTTGCAGAAAAGTCCCACGCTGGGATCCATTTTACCCTGCATGGATGCCGTACCCATACCCAGCATGGATGCCGTACCCATACCCAGCCAGTCTTGGTCAGGAGAATGTGGTACTCTGACAGACCAGTCATATTCCATCTCTGGAGCTGGGGAGTATATATGGGCATTAGGAGGGGATCAGGCACTGCGATTGTGGTCATCTCACTTATTCCTCATAAAAACCTCAGGCACATTTTATTATTAACCCATTTTACAGATTAAAAAACTGAGGCTTGACAAGGTCAAGTGACTTGTCCATAGTCACATAGCTGGTAATGGTAAAGCTGGGACTGAAACACAAGAAGCTTGATTTAGGGGACCCCATATGTTACTACCTACAATGAGTGAAAGCCTCTCTTTGAGCCCAGGCCTCTGCTGGCAACTCGAAAACAGTAAGACCTCATTATTGACTCTGTGTCATGGTGGTTACAAGCACAGATTTTGTAGTCAGAAGGATGGGGTTCAAATCAGGCCACTCACTCATTCACTAGCTCTCTTAATAAGTCACCAAGTGCTCAAGGTAGTATTAGTTTCATTCCAGAGATGGGGAAAGTTGAGCTCAGAGAACTAAAGTGACATGTCAAATTGCAGAGCCAGGGTGCGGCTCTACCCCTCGCTGGTTCCAGAACCCACACTCTTCACATCTCACCCGTGCCTTAGAAACTGCACCCAGGACCTCTGGGGGAGTGACAAATGATCTTGCTCTGGGTTTCTAACTTTCACTTTACCCAGAGAAGCAGCTGTTTAAAACCTCTTTCAAAGACTCAGATTCTACACAAGGTTTTATTTTTTT
>NW_007726414.1:507908-517866 GCF_000696425.1 Galeopterus variegatus | reverse complement strand
ATAACCCAAACAAAGTAATAAAAGAATAAGTAGCAGGAGAAATGTGATCTGTTTTTGTGTTAACAATGTTTTAGCCAACATTTATTGAGCATTTTCTCTTTGCCAGAAACTTTGTTAATGGGGTCAGAATGGCTCAGACTACAGAATTTATTTGCTGGTATGACAGAAACTTTCCAGGGTACCTTCAGGCCCAGGTGAGTGCACCTCTTGGTTCTGCTTTGCTATACGTTGGTGGGATGTCTTTGTGCAGTGGCCTAACAGCTCTTGGCTGACTCACACCTCTTCGATGTCCAAGAGAAAAGAGCACTGCCCTCTTTAGTGTTTGCAGAAAAGTCCCACGCTGGGATCCATTTTACCCTGCATGGATGCCGTACCCATACCCAGCATGGATGCCGTACCCATACCCAGCCAGTCTTGGTCAGGAGAATGTGGTACTCTGACAGACCAGTCATATTCCATCTCTGGAGCTGGGGAGTATATATGGGCATTAGGAGGGGATCAGGCACTGCGATTGTGGTCATCTCACTTATTCCTCATAAAAACCTCAGGCACATTTTATTATTAACCCATTTTACAGATTAAAAAACTGAGGCTTGACAAGGTCAAGTGACTTGTCCATAGTCACATAGCTGGTAATGGTAAAGCTGGGACTGAAACACAAGAAGCTTGATTTTTTTTTTATAAAGTTCTCTGCTTTTCTATTTGTTTGTTTTGATTTGTATGATGGGAAAATCCAAACATACACAAAAGGACAAACGTGATGATCACCCCTGTACCTGGCGTTCACCTTCAACAATTACCATCTTGTGACCAACCACACTGTATCAGTATCCCCATTTCTCTCCTCATTCTTTGGAAGCAAATATCAGATATTATATCATTTCTTCTGTAAATATGTTAGTGTGTCTCTCCAAAAGATAAGGACTGTTTTTCACAATCTTGCATCTTTAACATTTAAGAATAATCCAGTCAATGTTAATCTTAATGTATCATAGACGTTTTATATATATATATATATTTTTTTAATTAATTATGGGGGTCTGAATCCTTGACCTTGGTTTTACCAACACTGCCCTCTAACCAACTGAGCTAACTGGCCAGCCCAGATGTTATATGTTTTTTTGATCAAGGTCCAAATAACATCAATCTATTGGTGTTGGTCAATATATTTGTAAAGTCTCTTTTAATCTATGTTACCCCTCGATCTCTTTTGTTTTTTCCCTTGTAATATAGATGCAGAAGAAACTGGGTTATTTGACCCATGGAGTTTCTCACAGTCTGGATTTTGCTAGTTTTATCCTCCTCGTGTAATTCACCATTTTCTTCTGTTCGTTGGTTATTAGTAGTTGGATCTAGGGGGTTGATCAAGTCTTGTTTTTTCAAGACTAATTCATAGATGGTGCGTTGTTCCCTCAGAAGCTCCACTGTATTGGGTAGTGACTGTGATGTTGGCAGTCAGTGATGGATCCATTAATTCATTAAGGGATGCAAGATAGTGATATTTTATTTCTATCATTCCTTCTTCCTGTATTAGCAAGACCATGTCTGTAAGAAAGGCACCTCTACATTTAAAACATTTGCAAAGTGCTGCATACTGAGTAGTTGTATGGTCTTTACTTAATCTTTAGTCCCAATTTCATGTTTTATAGTAAAGAAAAAAGAAAACACCTTTTCCAGGTCCTATCAGCATTGGTAATCATATGTAGGTGACAATTCACTTTCTGAGCTCCAGACGTTCTAGGGGTAAGGGCACTGTTATCCTACTGTACTTACTTGTCAGGCTAGCAGATTTTCAAGGTATTCTCCAAATGATCAATGCTGTGGATTGAATTGTGTCCCCCAAAGTCTATGTATTAGAAACTTAACTCCCACTGTGACAGTGTTAAGAAGGTAGGAAATCCAGTTATGGTAATTGAAAGGTGGGGCCTTGAAGAGATGATTAGATTGTGAGGATCATCCGTTAGAAAATGTATTAATAAGTTGTTGGTTTAATGGTGGTCCTGGGCATTGTTCTGAGGGCTTCAAAAGGAGAAGTGAGGAGTTTGGTCTCTCTCTTCTTCTGCCATCTGCCTTGTGACACTGCTTTGCTGTGAAGAGTCACCACCCACCAACAAGGGTCTCACCAGATGTGTTCCCTGGACTTTGGACTTCCCATCCTCCAAAACTATAAGTAATAAATATTGTTTCTTTATAAATTACCCAGTTTTAGTATTTCTCTTATAAGCAACAGAGATGGACTATTACAGTCAGTGAATACCTCTGTCTTGTTACTGGAGAATCTCCTGGCCAACGTACCCTTCCCATTTCTGACAAAATAAGTATCAAGGGCAAAAACAATGACCAGCATAGATTTAAAATTACAATGAGCAAAAGTTTAACACAAATCAATTAATTATTTATTCAGAAAGTCTGTCTTGTTCACTGTTGTAATTTCAGAGTCAAGAAAAACAGAATCTATTCATAGTAGTTGCTCCATAAATATTTTTTTTTTCCTTTTTGTCTTTTTTCATGTCCGGCAACGGATTGCAACCCTCAGTGTCGCGCCCGTACCAGACCGGGACCGGCAACGGGATCGCAAACCTCGGTGTTGCTCCCACACCTCGCTCAGCCAGTGAGCGGGAACCGGTCTGTATGTGGGATCTGAACCCTTGGTGGGAGCGCCACTGCACTCCCAAGCGGCGCACTGTAGCAGTGTGCCACCGGGCCGGCCCCCCCCATAAATATTTTTGAATGAATGAATGCATTTAATAATGGGTTTGGTGTACAATTCTAAATGAATCAAAGTGAGGCTTTGCGTAGTCACTGCTTGCTGCGTCTTTCTTCTGTAGTAGTGTTTCAGCAACCTGCCTGCTATGGGGGAGTAAGTGATCAGTGATCTCCTGAGATACCCAGTAGTTTTTCTACTGGCTGGACCTCTAAAAGAGAGCCTCTCAAAGCTCTATTCAGGAGGCCAGGCAGTCATTTCTTTCTGAAGAGGGAGCCCTTCTTGTACAGATTTCCTATCCCCTCAATTTTATGCATCATGAACCAATATTTGCTTATGGGTTTCCTTAGAATCATGGTTACTAAGTTAGTCAGGGGTACTATGTTCAGATAATTTATAAGTCGAGTATTTTATGAAAGAGCCTAGGACTTGGAGTTAGATGCAGTCTGGTTCAAATCCCAGCTCTGCCTGTTTTAAGTTGTGTCATCTCAAGTTACCTCTTAATCTAAATGGAGCCTTAGTTTCCTTATCTATAAGCCAAAAATAATATTTATCTCAAAGACTTAGTATGAGGATTAAAAAAAATTAAGATATGTAATGCACTTAGGTCATTGTCTTGCATATCACTCATTAGATGAAAATATTTTGATAATAACTTTAAATGCCAATATTTATAATTCTTTTGGTCTACACTGGAGGTTGTCCATGTACTGCAGTAGACCAGAAGTATGGGAAAGACTTAAAACAGTCAATTCAAGGGCAAGTTGTAGCCCAGGTTCACTGGAAAACAAATCCCCAGGCAAAAACTATATGTTAGACTCTACCATTCCATTTATATGGTGTTCTACAGCAGGAAAAACCTTATGGCGAAAGAAATCAGAATAGTGGTTGCGTAGGAGGTGAGAAGAGGTGATTGACTGGGAAGGGCCTAAGGAAACTTTCTGGGCTAATGGTCATGTTCTAGATCTGGATGCAGATGTGGGTTACCTAGATGTAGGCATTTGTCAAAACTTACTGTGTGTAAATTATGCTGCATTACAAGATAAAAGCTTACATACTTTATTGGGGTGTGCAATTCCAGGGAAGCAGGAGAGTGAAGCAGGGACAGCAAGAAGGTGAATACATGGAAATGTGTTATAGATTGAGAAGCTGGCTGTTGCTCTATAACAAGCTGATTATGTGGACTCACAGGGATGTCTTGGGAAAAGCTATATGAAATGACTGTGTCTCTGGAGGACAGGGGGAGAAGAGTTTACCTGAGAGGCCAAGAGGGATCCCCTGCCACAAGTACCCAGTAAATGGCGATGACAGAGGCATGGCTACCTGGCTGTGCAGCTGCAGGAACTTTGCAAGCCATTGCAAGTCCAGCAAACAAGACCAGTGCACAGCTATAGGGGGATGCACAACTGACTCAGGTGTAGGCACAAGAAGGTCTATGTGTGGTTAAGGGTCAACTCTGCAAAGCCAGAATACACGGGTCAAGATCCAGTCACCACCACCCACCAGTTACATGGCTTTGGGCAAGTGACTTAACCTCCTGAATCTTGCTCTTCCTGTAGCTGAAGCTATTAGGTCCCCTGGGTCCCGGAGCTTGTCAGAAGACAGTTCTCGTGCACGCTGACAAGGCTCTTTGTGTCTTTCACCTGTGAGTGTTTTCTAACAGGGACAAGACATATGGGAGGGAGAGTGGGTATCTCTGGGAATGACCCTCAACCAGTGCAGGACGGGAGTTATGGGGTAAATCTGCAGTGTCCTTGCCCCTCCATGGGAAAATTTGGAGGTGTGCTCACACGATTTCTTAGCAGGTCCCCAGTAAGATTGAGCCCTGTTACTCATAGTGGTGGCCTATTCAAGAATGCACCATGGTTTAGCTTCCTTCCCTTCCCTGTCTGATTCTTCACTCCCCTCCTATGCTTCCTGGGAACGTTTCCAGAAAAACACTTGTCCCTAACTCCTTTTCTCAGGGTCTGCTTTTAGGGGAACCCAACCTAAGGACATCACCTATCAGCAAAATATTATGAGGATTAACTGGGATAATATAGATAAGGCCTCTCAACAAGTATGAAATAGATAGAGCCATCATTTCCACTGTTTTCCCTCAAAGTCACCTATAAGAAGGATGCCCACATAATTTGTCATTCATATGGGACACTTTTGAGAGTGAAAGGGAGCACTATGTTAATTACTCAGGGACAACAGGTGAAAACTGGAGCTGTCCTGGAAAATCAGAATGTATTGTCACCCAACAGTCATAATTTCAGTAGAAAAGGAGTTTCCTACATAAAGGAAATTTTGGCCAAATACTCTAAACATCATTTAAATTAATTGTTTCCTAATTTTTCATTTTCATGTATTATCCTTTCTTAAAGTGGAGGCTCACCTGTATGGTTTTATGTAGTGCATAAAAGAGATATTAAATTCTGTTTTGCAATTTAGCAATGCAATTGTCACTTACAAAGAACTGACAGGGATTATCACACACAGAGAGGAGCTAAACACAATGAAAAGAATGATTCAAACTTCTGATAGAGGATTGAATTTTGAGAGAGAAAAACTTCTGATGTACGAAGGTAATACTCAGATGTGATGCATTTGAAAGAATATGAAAATTATTGTCTAGATAGTGTTGACTGAGAGTGGCCATTTCTCACAGTGAAAATAAGAAATGTAGAATCTCAGCTTCAGTTAGAGCTGGAAGGAGCCTGGCAGATTATCTAGTCTGCTGGTTCCCAAATATGTCTGCTGCTCCAAATCCCCTGGAGGAGCTTTTGTAAATATGCAGAGAACTGGTCCTTTGCTGGGAGGCCACAGATGGCCCAGAGCAGGGGTCAGCAAACTACGGCCTGTGGGCAAGGCCAAATCCAGCCACACTCATCACTTACAGATTGTCTACGGTTGCTTTGGCTACACGATGCCAGAGTTCAGTATGAGCAGTTGTGACAGAGATCATACAGCCTGCAAAGCCTAAAATAACTGGCCTTTTGTAGAAAAAGTTTGCCAACTGCTTGCCTAAAGGAATCTGTATTTTAAAAAGCTTTCCAGAAGATTCTGGTGCATAATCAGGTTTGGGAATTACTGATGACAACTTGTGTTCTCCATTTACAAGAACAGTTGGCCAAGAGGCCCAGAGAGAAAAGTGACTTACCCAGTGTTGCAGAGCTAAGACAAGACCCAGCAATGTCTCACTGTGTGACCCTCCTCTTCCTACCACATCACCCTATCTCTCTAATGATGCTACTGGCTTCCCTTAAAAATGAGCCTCTTCACTGGACCGCTGTGGAGCTCAGCTGACAGCAGTCACTTTGCTGGCCAGCAACATTTGATAATGAATAATACAGTGAATTGGCTCGTCATCTGGCACTGTAACTTCTGTGCGTGCCAGAACGCCTTCCCTTTGTCACAGGCACCATCTGGATGCAAAACTATGTGGAACTTCCAACAAATGGCATTTGATAGACATGTGTGATGGAAATCTCTGAAGCGAAAGGCTTGTGGAGAGTGAGAGGAGTCGTGCATCCTGACAGAGAGTCATTTATTCATTGGTTTGTTCATTCAACAAACATTTACTGGTGCCCTACTATAAGCCAAGCACCATGCTGCCCACTGGGCATTTAGTCTTTGTCTTCATGGATTCTATAATTTGATAAAGGAGGCAAACGATAAATAAAAATAAGTAATAGATAACTAATTGAAAGATAGATAGGTAGATAAAGAGACAGTCAAGTGTGATGAATTATAGACAAGCACAATACAAGAGTAACAAAAAACAGGTAGCAATTAAGAAGTGCCTGTTATGCCCCTGGCAGCCTTGTGTATGTTTTGTATGCACTGACTCATTTAATGTCCACCATGGTCCTGTGGAGATAGATGATATTTTAACCCCCATTTTACAGATGGGGAAACTGAGGCACAAATGGTTAATTGGCTTGCCCAAGGTCACATGGCTAAGAATAGTGAAGCCAGAATTTAAACATACACAGTCTGGCTCAAGGGTCCTTAACTACTGTGCTTTATGCACACAAAGGAGGGATGCTGTCCGAAGAAACCATGATTTAAGCTATTCTGATGTCTCTCACAAATGCCTGGCACATACAGGCATTTTATAAATATGTAATGAATGCATGAGTGAATTAATTAATTAAGGTATGCATATATCTATTACACATATTCTTAAAAATTATATCTGGTGTAAAATGAAATGTTGTTAGTCCTGCATTACCCATACTCATTTTTTTCCCCCTTTCTGGGTGTTTGAGCTGTTACCAGCCATTTCAGCCAAAACATTGCTGCACTCTAATATAAAAGGTGAAATGCAATAATTAGACAGAGCTCATTAAATCAGTTAAATGATTCTGCAGTAAGATCCAGAGAGCCATAATTTACTAAAATGTTTGAAGTATTAGCATGCAGTGAGAATTATAAAAATATGAAGCAAAACCCTCACAAGATTGCTGCAAGAAAAAAGGCAATCGATTATAAACATTCAAGCACCAAAGATGTATTTATTGCATTTTCATAGCACATAAAGCACTGTTCAAAAGTACACATGTTCGGGAAGAAGTTAAGCTGATTTGAAGTCTCAGGAAGTGTGTATGCCCTAGAGGTTTGTAAGGACCAGATTCTTCTAAGGCTACTTCAGCGGAAACCAGCAGGCAGGTGCACTTCAAAGGAATTTAATGTGACATCTTTACGAACCTGAAGCTGTGGATTTTTGAAACAAGTTAGAGTGCTTTTTGCCACCTTGTAGAGGAGCCACACTCTCCCCAGTTAACAAGAGTGGAATCCACCGATCCCTCTGATTATGAGGATATTTCTCCAGGCCATGTTTAAATCATAAGGGCTAACTTTGACCCTCTCAGTAATTAATACCTTGAAGGTATCTAAGCACTTCTTCAGCTCCTGGGAAATTTAACCCACAAAAGATGAAAGGAGAGAAGGTTGGCTATCTATATGTGTTTTGAAATCTGCAAACCCCTTTACATGGTTCATCAGCCCATCAAATATACATCTTCCTTGTTCAGTCTTTGCATGTGAAGGAAATAGTGTAGCTCTTCTCCACTCTTTGGCTAACCCCTACTTTAGAGCCCCATTTAAATGTTTTTTCAAAAAACCCACATTAGTCTTTTCTATATTTTCCTATCTTTCCTATGCTTTCCTAGTATAATTTGCAAAAATCATTGTTTAACATCTTATGCTCCGTGAACATAGATTCTATCTATCCAGTTCACCATTGTGTACTCAGACCACATGTGGCCCAGTGTAGATGTCTAATAAATAGTCATGCAATTAATAAATTTATCTTAGAAACTAGTGAGCTCTATTTGACACAATCTGTGAGAGCTTTCTGGGGCTGTCTGGTGTAATTCTTATTATTGGTTTGATATTTGTTTATGAACTCTCTTAGTTTTGAGTTCCTCCAGAGCAGAACCTAAAACAATATCTTTGGTATAGGATGCCAATTTTGGAGGCAATTCCCAGGAAGCAGTAGAGAAGGGTGAGGAGACTGAACAAGGGAAGGATAAAAGCTGAGAGAAATGACCAGGTGCTCCTCTCTGTCAGGACCCTGAGGCCCACAGCCTGGGGCATTTATCCACTGCTCTCCCATTGTTGAAGATTGCCCCAGGGGGGTTATCTTCCCCTACCCCAGACAGAGGCAGAAAACCAGAAAGGCATGTGGTGGAAGCATGAGGTGGGAGCTGTCAACATCATCACAACTGACCACCTCAGCTAAGGCTGAAATCAGGGAAGTGTGATCAAGAGGGCACTATAAGTGCCAGGAACTAAGCCAGAAAACTGCTTTTCTAAACACATCTTCTAATCTAGATAGAAATGGTAAGCTGTGCTTTGGAAGGAATGAAATGGATTATTATTTTTTTAATTTTTAATATAAAGGAAAAGCATCCATACCAGGTTGGAGGCCAACATAAACACGTTAGGGGAAAAAAGTGGCAGTAGGTTTTACCCCTCCACCTTGGCCATGTCATGATTTTGGTAGATTGCAGGGATGATAAGCAGCGTGCCCAAAGGGACCCAGCCCAGAGACCCCAAGCAGATGTTCCCTTGCTTCCACATCAAAGACTGGTAGAAACACTGCTGCTATTTAGGCAGACTGATATTTTCTTTTCTCTCTCTTTCTCTTCAATATCACTTATTTTCTCTTTTTCTTATTAGAAAAGTAAAGCATGTTTATTCTGGAAAATTTAGAAAATAGAACTAAGATCAAAGTTGTAAATAAAAGCCATTTATAGTTTCCTTACCTGGATACAGCCATGCTAACCTTATTGTGTATTTCCATTCAGTTCTTTATCCAGACATTACAAAAATGTAACCATTTTGCTCATACCATACTTAAAATTTTCACTTGCTATGGACATTTTCATATATTGGTAAATATAAATAAATAATTCCCTTCCTTTTTTTCTTCCTTTGTTTATTCGTTTCTTTCTTTTATAAAAATAACTCTACCTTTCCGTGGTTATAAAGGTAATGTGTTCATTGTAAAAAATATATGTATACACACACACACGTGTATGTGTGTAAATTACTCATAAGGAACTTCTGCCATCTAGAGCAGGGATCAGCAAACTTTTTCTCCAAAGGGCCAGATAGTGAATATTTTCAGTTTTTCAGGCTATCCAGTCTCTGTTGCAACTACTCACCCCTGCCATTTTAGTGCAAAAGCAGTCATAGATGACATATAGAATGAACGTGGCTGTGTTACAATAAAACTCTCTTTAGCCAGCCCAGGGACTGTAGTTTGCTGACCCTTGATTTAGGGAAGAGCACTAATAACACACTTCCAGAAATACATGTTGTATTAGTCCATTTCTGTTGCTTATAACAAAATACCTGGAATGGGTAATTAATAAGAAAACGAAATTTATTGCTTACAATTTTAGAGGCTGAGAAGTTCAAAGTCCAGGGAACGCATCTGGTGAAGGTCATCTTTGGTGGTGGTTTTGCAGCAACACAGGGGTCTCACATAGCAGGAAATGGCAGAGCAGAGGGAGAGACTCTCACGTGCTCTCCTTTTAAAGTCCTCAGAACCATATCCCTGATCACCATTATTAATCCATTAACTACGGCATGGTCCTACAATCTAATCACCTCTTCACGGCCCCACATTTCAATTATTATAATAGGATTTCCCACTTTCTCAATACTGTCATGGTGGGGGCCAAGTTTTCAATACCTGGAATTTTAGGGGACACAATTTAAATTTAAGCTTCAATGAGTTTGGAGGAAACATTCAAT
>NW_007726414.1:504710-507491 GCF_000696425.1 Galeopterus variegatus | reverse complement strand
AATTTAAGCTTCAATGAGTTTGGAGGAAACATTCAATCCACAGCACATGCTTTTTTTTTTTTCTTTTTTTTTTACAGAAATGGAATGACACTACAGAAGCTGTTTTGTATGTATTGAAATATTTATTGGCTTTTGTGATATACAGAGATGCATACAAGGGTGAACAAACAAGACAGACAAGTAAGTGGAATTTACTGCAGGAGACACAATTAACCTAAGTGCTCTGAGAGTGATGGAGGAAAATCAACGTTCTGGTGTAGAATAACTTTTGTAACCAGTCCCCTATTTATGGACATTTAATTTCCCCAGTTG
The DNA here is from genome assembly GCF_000696425.1 of Galeopterus variegatus. Lineage (NCBI taxonomy): Eukaryota > Metazoa > Chordata > Mammalia > Dermoptera > Cynocephalidae > Galeopterus > Galeopterus variegatus. Next base: position 507,179 of record NW_007726414.1, on the reverse strand, counting down.
TTTCTGCTATGGACTACACTGTCATAAACATTCTTGGAACTAAATTCTTATGAAAAAAAACAACACTTTTCCTTTGGCTAAATTCCTTGAAAGGGAATAGCTGAGTCAAAGAATATACAAACTTTTTCAGTCTTGTGCTAGGCATCGCCAAACTGCTTTTTAGAAAATTTACACCAACTTTCCTTCCACCTAGGTTGGCCTTTTTATTTTATTTTATTTTATTTTTTTATTTCCTCTGTGCAACCACGTGGAGTTTCATGAATCGACAAAGTAAAATGAAAGTGTCATAACTCTAAGCCATGAAATGGAAATGAAGAGGGAGGGAATCATTTGTGGGAGAGGAGCCCTGTTTCAGATATTTTGTCTCTGGGGGCATCCTGTGATTCGATCCCTACACAATAGTCAGAAATAAATCTTAGAAGTTCTTTAGAGCTAGCCGACACTAGTTATTAACTGCCCCTACTGTTTGCCAGAACTGTGCTAAGCCTTTCATGTGCATAATCTGAATTAAGCCTCAAAGCAAAATGGAACCCATCTCAGATGGCTCTGATTTAAGCCTCAGAACAAAATGGAACTGAGAAACTACCAGTGGCCAGATGGTGGTGAAGCAGGACCATGCCCATGTCTTCTAGAATCTAGAGTAGAAGCCTCAAGCTGCCAGCCCCGTGGTCTGTTTTCTTTGGCTCACACAGTGTGGGCCAGCACAACATTTAAAAATTTATTGACACAGTTAAAAACATTTAAAAATTGGAAAATACACATAAAATCCATACTAGAAACTTTGGAAAGATGAAAAGACCCAGCCAACTGGGGTCACATTCCCATTCGCTGACAGGGTGGATCAGAAGGTGGCTCTGTCTGCACATGCAACATGTGTTCCTGCAGTGATACTATTGAGCTAAGATTAGAGATGACTCAGAAATTCATCCTTCTCCATTGTGGGGAGCATGTGTGTCCTGCCTCCTATCCCATCCACTTCTCTTGTTTATTTGCTCGCTGAGTTTGTTACCCTGCTGTTAACCACTGGGCTAAGGGATGAGGCGGGATGAGGAGTAGACAGATGCGGGTCCAGCCCCTGCTGCAATCCAGTGTGCAACCCAGATCCACGCTTGGGTGAGGGTCTACCAAGATGCTGCATGGATTCTTGGTTTCTGGGCTCGGGATGAGGAGTAGACAGATGCGGGTCCAGCCCCTGCTGCAATCCAGTGTGCATCCCAGATCCACGCTTGGGTGAGGGTCTACCAAGATGCTGCATGGATTCTTGGTTTCTGGGCTCCTGCCCCTCTCCTCCTCCATCCATTGTTTTTACTGTCCTTTATTCATCATCAGAATTTCTTTTTAGGACACATCACTACACTTTTCCTGGCTGCATGGGTCTCCTTGCTCCATCTCACCTTAGAAAATGGACTTGGCTACGATCTGCTCTCAGAGCATCAGGCCATTGTCTCCTTTTCCTGGCTCATCTCTGTCAAATGCCACGCCCCACACTAGGCCCTGTGCCCCTGTCTCCCCCACTGGGAGCCCATGCCGAGATTGCTCTTCTGCTGGGAATGTTCCCTGCTTTTGTTTAGTTCATGATTATCTGTGCATTTCTCTAGGTTAGAGGGTGGACTAGGGTTCTGACAGACCTGATGCTTTGGGAGCCAGAGCTTGACTACCTCAATTCTTCATTTTGTATTTTATTTATTTAGAGCTGTATTATGCAAACAAGAAATCTGCTTTCACATACATGTACTTCCCATGTGCCGGGCACTGTGCACTGTGCCAAGTCAGAGGTACCAGGAAGCAAGGGATAATCTGAGAATACAAAGGTACCATCAGAGAGTGAGAACCAAATTCAAGAGTATGGCCCCTGCCCCAATAGGAGTAGATTCAGAGGGTCCCTGATGCAGAGCTAGCCAGGTGGAGGAGGCTTCTATAAGGTACTGCAGGACGAGCCTCTGTGCCTGGTGAGAGCTGCTAAACACCAAGTAGGATCTTTTAATGCCCATCCACTTAAGCCCTCCTGATGACCTGTGTCTTCAACAGACTCTCCCATCTCCAGACTTTTTGAACTGTATTGTCCAGTATGGAAGCCATTAGCTGCATGTGGTTACTGAGCATCTGAGATATGGCTAAGCCAAATTGAGATATAGTATAAATGTAAAATACTGGATTTTGAACATTTAGTACAAAAATAGAATGCAAAATATCACATTAATAAACTTATATTGGTTATATATTCAAATGATGATATTGGGGCTGTATTAAGTTAGTTACATCATTAAACTTATTCTAAGTGTTTCTTTTTACTTTTGTTAATGTGGCTACTAGAAATTTGAAATTACACATGTGCTTCTCATTTGTGACTCACATGATATTTCTATTAGTCAGTTCTGTTGTAGAGCACTCCCTGACCTAGTCACATGGAATGTGCTTCTTTATGACTTTGCTATCTAGTTGCTGTATATTCTCAGCCTCTACCTAGGT
>NW_007726414.1:501308-503580 GCF_000696425.1 Galeopterus variegatus | reverse complement strand
GTGCCTGGCACTCAGCAAGCACTTAGTAAATGCCTGTGGAACATATGAAGGAGCAAATGAGGGAGGGTTCTTCCTCCCACCATGATCAAAGTTCATGTTGAATTCCATTTTCTGGGACAGGATACAAATTAGAACAAAATTCTATAGCCATTTCTCAGCAACTATAATATTGCAAATGTCCGTTTTGTGTTTTATTTACTTAGAGCTCCATTTCACAAAGATGAAGTCCATTTATGCAAGAGTCTGGAGAAGAAATCTCTCTTTTCCTCTCCTTTCCTGCTTCTCTCTCTTTCTGCACATTATGTTATCTCAGACCAACATGACAAAGCAAGCCACCTGTCTTGTCAAAATAGAGTATGCATCCTCATAATAGCTGTGTGCTGGCTGTTGTCAGGGCCTTAGTACAAAGCTGGGGCTGGGGTTTTTTAAGAAAATTTGTTTCAAAAATTATTTGGGCATAATTAGTGCATCAGAATATGGTCAGGGAGGGGCTGCAGCCTTGCTTCCTCGGATATAACCGAAAACTCTGAGATATTTGCTGGATTGTGGGGATTCCTTCTTAGTAGTCAGAAGCCCAGTATTTGGCTCTCTAGATCTGTTTAAATTTGGACTTTTCTGGGCTAGTTTGGTTTAGTAGAAAGGCCACTGGAGAATGATTTTTCATGGCAAATGTACTATCAGGTAAAAAGCCATAGAACTGGCTTTCTGTTTTTAAAGAATAAAAACACACATAGATGAATCTCTGGAAGGATATAATTATGATGGCTAATGCTTATTGAGTGTCTGCTGTGTGCCAGGCACTGTGCGAAATACTTTGTAAATTCCATTTCACCTCATTTCCACAACAATCTTAAAAGATCAGTGGCCTTTTCCTCCCCATTTTACTGACAAGGGAACTGAGGCCAAGGAAGGGTAATTAAGTAATTCCTGTGGTCACAAGGTTGTCAAGTATAAAGAGCCAGAAAATGAAGCCAAGTGTGCAAGAGTACTTCAAAACATTTGTGGGAAAATGGAATTAAAAGATTATACCAACCTTTCCACAAATTTTTGAAGACCCCTCGTATTAACTCCAGAAGCAGCCTGTTAGCTTCTACTGCCCCACTGAAAGTTTGAGAGTGATTATCCGAAAGTATTGGGATGGAGGTAACTCAACTGTTTTTTTCTTTGTTTTTCTGAGTTTTCCAAGATTTCTACATTGAACTCGTATAAATATTGAAAACAGGAAAAAAAAGTCTTAAAAAGAAAGAAAAATCACAATACTAAGAATTCAGAGTTTGAGTCAGAAGACCTGGACTTAACACCCAGCTCTTTTTAACTGGTTGTCTGGCCTCAGGCTGGTAATTTCACTCGTTAGGGCTTTGGTTTCCTTTTCTGTAAAAAGTGATCACTGGTCTGAATGATCTATAGATCATTATAAGACTCCTTATAGGACTCCTTCAAGATTTTAAATTATACAGATTTATTTAGGTGGGGGTTAGGGGGAAATATCTACATGCATTCTTCAGCTTTTTTTCCTCCTGGGAAGTGATGATTATTTAAGAGTCAGGAACTTTTTTTGGTTATATGGTATAAACAATTAGTAGTGGTTCCTGTGTGAGTGCTCTGGAAGCAAAATAAGCCCCTTTTGATTGGAACCATGAGTTTTTCAAAACAGATGTGTTAGGACACGGTCTTGGTTGTCATCATGTGAGCTTTTGTGCGTAGCTTGGCCTTTTATGCACAGTCTGTTTCTGTCATCAATGTCTGATTGTCTAATCTAAATTTAATGGTTTTGTGTATTGTGAAGGTAATGTTAGAGTTAAAATACGTGGTATCTTATTAAGTTAGTTGCATTTATAGACCTTGGGAGGCCCTGGGGTGATAAAAATCTGAGTTATGCATAGCATTAAGCAGAGTTATATAAAGCCTGTTGAATATTAATTTTGTAATGATTCACCTTACAGTTTTACAAGGCTAGATATAAAAAGATGCTGTGAATAACTGAGCCCATGGTCTATAAAACGAAGTCTAGGGAAGTGAGAGTAATTGGAAGTGAAGAGAGCAAAGCCTTTTTCTTTTTTGTTGAAATCAGACTAGTTCATTCCCAGCCCCTTCCTGCAAATTCAACCCTCCCTAATATTTTAGAGCATTATACTAAAGAATACAAAGAATACGTACTAAAGAAAAAATAAAACGTGGATATATTCTACCATATTATTGCTTTCATTATGCTTAGTTTAGCCTCTAAATAATTTGATCTTTCTAGTTTGAATATTTTATAAATCCTTTTCCA
>NW_007726414.1:496231-500993 GCF_000696425.1 Galeopterus variegatus | reverse complement strand
GTACTAAAGAAAAAAAAAAACGTGGATATATTCTACCATATTATTGCTTTCATTATGCTTAGTTTAGCCTCTAAATAATTTGATCTTTCTAGTTTGAATATTTTATAAATCCTTTTCCATGTTAAATTTTTCAAAATTATTTCTAAAATAAAGTAAGTTCTTGCACTTGATACATAAAATTGCTCGTATCTCTTGCCTCTCAAATTGCCCTTTGCAGAAGTTATACAAGTGGGGGTTAAATTTTTCAAAATTATTTCTAAAATAAAGTAAGTTCTTGCACTTGAGACATAAAATTGCTCGTATCTCTTGCCTCTCAAATTGCCCTTTGCAGAAGTTATACAAGTGGGCAATAAGCACGAAAAATGATGCTCAACATTATTAGTCATCAAGGAAATGCAAACTCAAATCACGAGTTGCCACCTCATACCTATTAAAACAGCTAAAATTTAAAGGGTAACAAATACCAAGTATTAGTGAGGATATGAAGCAACTGGAACTTTCATACATTGCTGGTGGAATTATAAAATGGTAAAGTCACTTTAGAACACAGTGTTTTATAAATTTAAAAATACCCTAATCATAGAATCTAGCAATTCTACTTCAAGGTAGTTGCTGAAGAGCAGTGAAAATATATGTTCATGAAAGATCCGTACTGGAATGTTCGTGGCAACTGCATTCATGATAACCCAAAACTGGAAACAGTCCAAATGTCCATCAGCAGCTGAATGGATAAACAAATTGTGGTATGTCCATACAATAGAATGCTATAAAATTAAACACTCAAAAGAGAACAAACTACTAACATGTGCCATAACATGGATGAATCTCAGAAACATTGTGCTGACTAAAGGGAGCCAGATACACAAAAAGTTCAAACTGTATGATTCCATTCATGTGGAATTCTAGAAAAAGCGCACTGATACATAGTGACAGAAAGCAGATCAGCGGTTTCCTGGAGCAGGAATAGGAGGCAAGGGAGAAGATTAAGTGCAAAGCGACATGAAGGAACTTTTCGGGGGATAGAAATGTTCTGTATCTTGACTGTGGTGGTGGGTATAGGAGTGTGTATATTTGTCAATATCTGTTTAACTATACATTTTAAATGGGAGTATATTATTGTATATATGTAATACCTCAACAAAGTTGATGTTTAAAATGACTTTTACAGTATTTCTTTATCAGTTCTTACAGTCTCCAGTAGCTGATCTTCTAAGACATTGATTCCAAATCAAGTTTCTGGTATTTACTCATTCTGGGATCCCGAGTCTCATATTCACATATATAAAATAGATATAATAACTACCTTTGGCAAAACTCACAGAATTGCACTAAGAAGTAAAAGAGATGATGAATAGGTAAAAGAGACATAAATTATGATACTATGCAAAAAATTGGCTGTCAACACCACTCTGTAGTTCACTGCACAAGTCAGAGTGAAATTACCTTGATTTGAGATCCATTTAAAACTTGTTAGTTGATTCTCTTATTTGAGCCCCAAATGAACTCCCCCCACATTGAATGCCTGGCTAGAGCACAGACTATCCTAGCAAATTTCCTTAGCACTTGAAAAATACCCACCTGCAGCAGTTTATATGACATACCGACCAACCCACTCAACTCCAAGCCCTTCACTTCCAGCAGTGACAACCTACACAATTGTTCCCCCAAGTCAAGAAACATTGTAAGATTCATCTTAGTTTGTCAATGAGATTTAAATTTCGCTTGACTGATGTCTCCAAAGGATCATATGTTTTCAGAGGAGTGAGCTGCATGTCTGAGATTCTAACCTAGTAGTAGAGTTAAGATGAGGATATTCATAGAGAGAGATGTCTCTTCTGCAAATTAACAACTTGTCTTCCAGGCAAGAAATTGAGTTTTGACTCTGACTGGAGAGTGAACATTGAAAAGTTGGGTCCAGATTTAATCTAAAACAACACATGCATTCAACTGACATAATAGTCACTCAGTATCTACTATGTCCGTTGTCCCAGGCTATGGGGATTTAGCACTGAATTGGACAAATCAATATCTCCCTTCTCACGGAGCTGACATTCTAGTAGGGGGGAGGAAATCAGCAAGCAAGTAATGAGTGTAATTACAGAACTATACAGAAAATAAACAGGAGTAGAAAATAACACAAGTGCAGGTTGACACTATTTAGGATGCAGTGGTCAGGGGAGGTCATGTGAGTTGAGTTGGAATGATATGATAGAGTCAGCTATGTGAAGATGTGTAGCAATGCTGATCCAAGAAGGACAGCAAGTGCAAAGGCCCTGTGGTGAGAATGGGCTTGGTGATGTAAGGAAGGAAAAGGAGGCCAATGTGGGGGTTATTGGGAGTGAAGGAAAGACTGGCATGAAGTGAGGTTGGAGAGGCAGGTAGGAACCTACATAGGGGCTGGAGTTTACGATTTAGTCTACATAAAATCAGAAAACACTGCAAAATTTTAAGCAGCGTAGAGAAATGATCTAATATATCAATATGGATAGCACATGAAGAAGGGATTGTCACGGGTCAGGTAGGGAAATTAGTAAGAAGGCTATTGAAGTAGTCTAAGGGAAAGATGATAGTGGCTTGGACTAGGGTATTGGCATTGGAAATAAGGAGAGATGGACAAATAGAGGGATGTATTTCAGAGATAGAGCTGCTAGGATTTGATGAATGGGAATTGGGATAGTGAAGGAAAAAAATACATAGGTTTATGGCCTGAGCAACCAGGAGGTGGGAAGAGTCTTTCTTTGGAGACCACCAGGAGTGATTGGCTAGAGTATCTGCATCCTTTGACTGCTGTTAGAGTAGTGACCAAATTACTGTGAAGGTTGGAATAGCAGTATTTGTAAATATCCTGTAGCGGGAACTCTGGTTGTAAAGATCTCATCATACCCCTTCAGTGAGTCTCCAGACATGCTAATAAGTGGGTGCTGGAAATGTCATGATCTTCTAATCACAGCCTTCTTTTCCTAGAGTCATTTCCAGCAGATATCAGTTCAGGGCAAGCTCCAAGCCTTTTCTGGCTTCTGTTGTTTGGGCGGGTGTGTCACTTGCCTGCATCATGCTGGCTGCAGGGGGAGTGCTCCAGGAGTTTACTTTTGCTTTGGGAGACTTTTTGGAAAATTGCCTATTTTTGTTAATTATGGCTTAGGAATTTCTTTGTTAGAAATTTTGGAACCCAGGAGTCTAAAAATTACAGGGTATTATGAAATATTTAAGAATTGCTTAATTTCTCTATGTGGTACGAGATTTTGGCTGAAATTGGATCCTTGGGCTGTTTACCATTGTGTTTAGAGTCACAGATCCAATTTTGCCTATTAAAACAAATTTTAAAATCATTTAAAACAATCAGTTGGATAAGTATGTGTAGAGATTTTGTTGTTGCTTTATGTTCATGGAGATTAGAGTAGTGAACTTAGCACTGGAATGAGATTTTGGCTGAAATTGGATCCTTGGGCTGTTTACCATTGTGTTTAGTGTCACAGATCCAATTTTGCCTATTAAAACAAATTTTAAAATCATTTAAAACAATCAGTTGGATAAGTATGTAGAGATTTTGTTGTTGCTTTATGTTCATGGAGATTAGAGTAGTGAACTTAGCACTGGAACAGAAGCATTCATCTCATTTTGTGAAAATCCTGTTTGAATAATAATTGGAAATGTTAACTTTTAAAATATTTTGATTATTTTCTTTTCCGTTATAAAAATGATATAAATGCATCTTAGAAAAATTTGGAAGGTGTGGGATAAAAATCAGCCAAAACCCAATCACAAAGAAATCCATGAGATGTCGAAGTTTACCACAAAATGTTAGAGCTGGAATGGGCTTTCACAATTATCTGTTTGAAAACAGAAACGCTTTTTTAATACAACACCTCCTACATCAAATGTGTGGGTTTTCCGCACCAAGCAATGTATTCTCCAGCTCTCTGACAGCAGCTGGGAGTCCTCAATTCAATTCAGTTCAATTCCTACACTACCTGGAGTTAGCATCAGACCCCTAACAGTTTAATGTCTCAGTCCTATGAGACTGTTCCGATTTCAGTCCAAGTCCCTAGCCTTTGGCATTTCTGACCATCTTGACTACAAATTGGGGGTTCCCATGACTCTCTCCTCGGTTTTGATAATTTGCTATGATGGCTCATAGAACTCAGGGAAACACTTCACTTACTACTGCCAGTTTATTATAAAGGATATTATAAAGGACACAGATGAACAGCCAGATGAAGAGGTACATAGGGCAAGGTCCAGAGGAGTCCCGAGAGAAGGAACTTCTGTTCCTTGGAGTTTGGGGTGCTCCACTCTCCCAGCAAATGGATGCATTCTCCAACCCAGAAGCTCCTGAACCCTATCATTTCAGGTTTTTATGAGGGGTCCCTTAGGTAGGCATGATCGAGTAAATCATTGGCCATTGGTGATTGGACTCAATCTGCAGCCCCCCTCCCCTCCCTGGAGGTCGGGGGCGGGGCTGAAAGTTCCAAACCTCTAATCACATGTTGGTCCCTCTGCAACCAGCCCCCATCCTGAAGCTCTCTAAGGGCTTTTAACCACCACCATCTTATATTAACATAAACTCAGATATGGTTGAAAGGGGCTTATTATGAATAACAAAAGATGCTTCTTTCACTTCAGTCATTCAGGAATTTATAAGAGTTTTAGGGCCAGCCCCGTGGCAAACTCAGGAGAGTGTGGTGCTGGGAGCGCAGCGATGCTCCTGCCACGGGTTCGGATCCTATATAGGACTGGCCAGTGCGCTCACTGGCTGAGCGCG
>NW_007726414.1:475319-495716 GCF_000696425.1 Galeopterus variegatus | reverse complement strand
ACACCACACCAAGGGTTGTGATCCCCTTACCAGTCACGAAAAAGACAAAAAAAAAAAAAAGAGTTTTAGAAGCCCTGTGCCAGGAAATGGGGAGGAAGACCAAATGTTGATTTATTATATCACAACATCACACTGGTCCTCATTTTGCATATGAAGAAACTGAGGCCCAGAGCAGCACGGAGTCCAGAGCCCAGGTTTCCTTGTGGCTAGTTTTGAGCTATTTCCACTATTGTGTCTGTAGTTTCATAAGCACCTCCTGGATTCCTACGGCCTCATGGAGGCACATGGATCTGCCACACCCTCTCCTTGAGTTAAGGGGATGTGACATATCATATCACTGAGCCCACGTGTGACTCCATCTGACTCCTGGTGTTCCGGAGGCTGTGTGGTCTTAAATACAGTTGGCATTAAATTGCCTCGACCTAGTGAGTATTTCTCAAAAAATGGTTTATGGACCACCTATGTCAGAATGATCTAGGGTGCTTAATGAAAATGAAGACTCCTAGGCCCCAGCCCAGGTTTATGGAATCAGAAACTCTATGGGTGGGACTGAGAATCTGCCTTCTTAAACTCTGATCCATTGAAAAATAATGGTTTTTCAGTAAAAATAAAACTTATTTTTTAAAATTTATTTTATTGTTTTTACTATACATATTTGTGGGGTACAAAGTCGACTATCAATAATTGTGTACAATGGTGATGGTCAAATCAGGATAGTTATCTTATTCAGCATTACAATACATAATCATTCTTTGTGTCGACCAATTTCTCTTTAATGCCCTTCCCCTCCCCCTTTAGTAAGAATAAAATTTCTTATGAATAATTCAGATTGTCTAGTATATGATAGATAGATGACAGCTAGCTATCTAGATGTTTGTAAATGGGTAAGAAGTTTCTGGCTCTCTGCAAAGAAATTGTTAATAGCTACCCTCTTAGGAATGGAAACAAGATGAATGGGGAATGGGACTTTTACTGTTCTAAGCCACTTAGAAATCTGGATGCACACACAAAACAAAAACGTTTGTAGAATCCCTTTTATAAATTTTTCTGCTGTTAAGCTATTTCTTTGAGAGACCAGAAATGTCTGCATAACGTTATTTATTTGCTAGTGTATGTGGCCGGTGGGAGGAAGCAAATACCCGTTTGCTGATATAAGAGGTCAGAGAAGGAGCAACCGGGGGTTCAGGGGAGACACATGTTAGTTCATCTATTCACTCACAGCAGATATTTGTTGAACACCACCTGTGCCAGGAACTGTTGTAGGTGCTGGAGAAGACAGCATGGGCCTCCATCGGGTGGAGCTTATGCTCTGTTACCTGGAAACACCAATAAAGAGTTAAGGAAGATAATTTCAAATGGTGCCAAGTGCTGTGAAGTAAGAAAGGAGATGTACCACTATGGATGATTGGTGGGCTGTTTTTTGGTGGGCAGGGATGTTTTCTCAGAGAGAGGACATTTGAGCTGAGGCTCAAGAGGCAAGAAGAAACCAGCCCGATGCATATCTGGGGAACAAGTTTCCAGAAACAGGAAGCTGCAAGGACAAGTGTTCCAAGGTGGAATTAGCTTGTTATGACTTGGGTACCTAAAGAAAACTGGTGTGGCTAAAGCTTAATCACTAACAAAATACAAGATAAAATTTAAGAGGAAAATAGAGCCAAGCTATGTGCTATGATCATGCTACAGTGAAGAGTTTGAATTTCATTCTAAATGTGACAGAAAGCCTTAGGAGAGCTACATTCAGGGAGGGATAAGTTGGTATCTTCGGTTTTGGTTTTTTAAAAACTCACTCCATGGGCTGGTTGGTTATTTTAGTTTGTTAGAGCGCAACCGTGTAACACCAAGGCCAAGGACTCTGATCCCCATCTGGGCCAGCTGCCAAAAGAGAAAAAAAAAAATCACTCCAGCACTCAAAACCATGCAGAAACTTAGAGTAAGTTTTAAAAAGTACAACTCATTCAGTAAAAGCTTATTTAAAATCATAAAAGAAGAACTAAAGAAATGAGAGAAATGGCAAGATATACCACATACATGGAAGGGGAAGATCAATATCATGAAATATTGAGTATTTATAAGTATTTGGAAATTCATTTCAGTTCTAAGCAAAATCCCAAAAATTCTAAAATTTGTATTCTAAAATTTGAATGGAAATGTAAAAATTCAAGAATTTAATAAGGAGGTTTTGCAAAAGAAAAGGAAAGAATGAGGACTTCCTATAACTATAGATTATTATAAAGTCATAGTAATTAAAACACTGTTATTGGTGAAGAGGAATTGGAAAATAGATCAGTGAGACAGAATAGAGAGTCCAATGATGGATTACACAAATATGGCCCTTTTATATAACACAGCATGCATTGGAAGTCAAAGTGGAAAATATAGTGTGTCAGATGTAAATGGTGTTGTTACACTGATTTCCCATGCGATAAAATTAATCAGATTTCTAATTCACACTTTGTACAAAAATAAATTGTGAGATGGATTAAAACCCTAAATATAAGGAATAAAAATTTAAAACCTTCAGGTGAAGAAAAGGAGGGTATCTTTATGATTTTAGAATAGTGTATATGTGATAAACTAGAGACCAAAAACCATAGTCAAGGTTGGACAGATTTCACGATATCAAAATGTACCACTTCCACACAACATAGCTCATAAAACTAAAAGGCAAGAGACAGACCAGTAGAAGATATTTGCAACCCCAAATAACTAACACAATCAAGTTTTCAGATTTTCTAGCAAACTCCTACAAATCAAAAAGGAAAATTCAAACTGCTCAATAGAAAAATGGACGGCTTATTAAACTGGCACTTCCTCAAGCAGGAGACATGAATGGGCAGTAAAAATTTGAAAAAGTTCTCCAAATCACTAATAAAAGCAGGATATGCAAGTTTATAATCACAATGAGATAGCATTTTAGCCCATCAGAGTAGCAGACATTCAAAAGGCTGACAACGAGACTTGGCAAGGAATTGAGGTAAACAGTCTCAGCTGTAGCAGGTGGCACTTTGGAGAGCAAATTGTCATTCCCTGGTTAGACTTACAAGTGCACATATTCTACAACACAAAGATTCTACTTGAAGAGAGAAATCAGCAGCATTTCTTAAAGGAGAAAGTCTTGGTATTTTGTGGGGTACAAGTCTTTGTTATTCAGGGCTCTTATACATTGCAGAAAATTTAGCATTCCTGCGTCACCCCATCCCAACTCACAGAAAATTCTCTCACATTTCCAAATACTTGGTAGAGCCAGATGACCTCAGGTGAGATCTACCAGGAGAAATTCCTGCACACGCACACACAGTGCTTCCACATGCTTAGACACAGGTTGTGCCCCAGGTGACCTCTGCTGCTAACAGAGAGGCCTATGTACAAACGAACCACAAAAGATGTGCATTGTCACATCCTCTGTCATGACCAAAAATCAGACACCACCCAAATAGCCAACAGTTCAGAAGCGGAGAATTGGACTATGATATGGTCAGATGATAGACACTATACAGTAGTTCATGATCGAGATCTGTATGGAGCAAAATGAAAATATCTCAAAAATGATGTTGAGTAAATTGTAATATACAGCATGGTACACTTTATAAAAAGTTGAAAAACCACAAAACCATAGGTTATGTTGTTTTGGACACACACTCATGTACATGAGTTAGATATCTATCAAATTCATAATAGTGATTGCCTCTGAAGACAAGGAAGAATTGGACTAGAGAAAGTAACACAGGGGATTTAAATTCTGTGTAGTTAAATAAGGAAAGGCAGGATGTGAAATAAATATGAAAATCAACATTTGTTCATGTTGAATGATGGGCACGTGGACAGGAATTTGCTGCATTCTCCTTTGTGTATTTCCATATCTTTGCCCCTACTTTGGCTGCCAAGTAGACAGTAAATGGGGGTGAGTAGAAGGGCCAGAATGGGGGATGGGGTGGTTCAAGGCACTGCTGGAACCAGAGAGGAGTCAAGTGAGGACCCCATCATTCCTGCCTCTACTGCTCTGAACTACACGGGACCACGTTTTTGCTTCATTTCTGTATCTCTCGAAAGTTCTTCCTAGAATAAATAACACTTTCCCTTGTAGCCTCTTCTGCCTTCCAAGTTATGAAATTGTCACCCAAGCAAGCCAGGAATTTGTCAGCTGCTAGGTTTTTTTTTTTTTTTTTAGTAGAAAGACACATTGAACTGATGTCTAAATAATTTAAGTCCTCCCCATCCCCATCCCTATAATTTTGCTCCTACACTTTTTTGTTCCTGAGCATTTTTTTTTGTGGTAAAATATACATAACAAAACTTACCATTTCAACCATTTTAAGATGTACAATTCAGTGGCATTAAGTACATTCACAATGTTGTGCAACCATCACCATTGTCCATATCCAGAACTCTTTCAACATCTTAAACTGAATCTCTCCACCCATTAAATAATAACTTCCCATTCCCCATTCTACTCCAGCCCCCAGTAACCTCTATTCTACTTTCTGTTTCTATGAATTCAGCTACTCTAGATGCCACATGTAAGTGGAATCATACAGTATTTGTCCTTTTCTGTCTGGCTTATTTCACTTAATATAGTGTTTTCAGGATTCATCCATGTTGTAGCATGTGTCAGAATTTCATTCCTCTTTAAGGCTGAATAATACCCCTTTGTATGTACAGATCACATTTTGTTTATCTGTTCATCTGTAAATGGACATTTGGATTGTTTCTACCTTTGGCTATTGTGAATAATTCTGCTATGAACATGGGTGTACCAATATCTGTTCAAGTCTCTGTTTTCAATTCTTTTGGGTACATGTCCAGAGGTAGTATTGCTGGATCATATGGTAATTCTGTATTTAATCTTTGAGGGATTGCCAAACTGATTTTTACAGCAGCTACACTATTTTTCATTCCCATCATCAATGCACGAGAGTATGATGAAGAAACTATGCATGGATTGCACACTTCCTTGTACCCAAATAAACTGGTACTAACTTGTTATAAAATGTCTGAACAGGATCTAGTTTAAGGCACTAAGAAGGATAAAACATCAGTTTGAAAAGGGCCCCTATCATAGCAACATGAATTCTGCTAAAATTGAAGCAAGAGCAAACATCACATTTGTGGTCAAGCCTGGGTGGAAAAATGGTAAAGTCATTGATGCTTTACAAAAAGTTCATGGGGATAATGCCCCAATGAAATCAGCAGTTTACAAATGGATAACTCATTTTAAAAAGGGATGAGACAATGTTGAAAAAAGATGAAGCCATCAATGGCAGACTGTCCACATCAATTTTCAAGGAAAGAAAATTAATCTTGTTCATGCCCTAATTGAGGAGGACTGACAGCTTACAGCAGAAACAAACAATAACCAACACCACAGACATCTCAGTTGATTCAGCTTACATAATTCTGACTGAAGTTGAGCAAACTATTGTGAACTATAGTTGAGCAAACTTTCTGCTTGATGGGTGCCAAAACTGTAGCCCCCAGGTCAGCTGCAGACGAGAGCAGAGCTTTCCATGGAAATTTTAAAGTGGAATCAAGATCCTGAAGCATTTCTTTGAAGAGTTGTAACAGGAGATGAAACATGGCTTTACCAGTATGATCCTAAAGACAATGTGCAATGAAAGCCATGGCTAGCAAGAGGTGGAAGTGTCCAGTCAAAGCCAAAGCAGATGGATTAAGAGCAAAGGTGATGGCAACAGTTTTTTAGATGCTGAAGGCATTTTTTCTTCTCGACTTTCTGAAGGGTCAAAAACAATAACAAAAGAAGAGAAAAAAAAGAATGATATCATCTGCTCATTATGAGAGTGTTTTGAGAAAGTTAGCCAAAGCTTTATCAGAAAAACACCAGGAAAGCTTCACCACAGGTCCTTCACCACAATGCTCCTGCTCATTCCTCTCTTCAAACAAGGGCAATTTGTGAGAGTTTCAATGAGAAATCATTAGGCATCCACCTTACAGTCCTGATTTGGCTCCTTCTGACTTCTCCCCCCCTCCTAATCTTAAAAAATGTTTAAAGGCATTTTTCTTCAATTAATAACATAAAAAAAGACTGCATTGACATGGTTAAATCCCAGGATCCTCAGTTCTTTAGGGATGGCCTAACTAGCTGGTATCAACACATAAAAAAGTGTCTTGAACTTGATGGAGCTTACATTGAGAAATAAAGTTTATATTTTTTATTTTTATCTTTTAATTCCATTTTTCCATGATCTTTTTGAAGTCCCCTCAAATATCCTCCCCTTGAACATAGAAAATGTATATTTTCAACACCCTGAGAAGTTCTACAGTAAAGAAACCTGGTTAATTAACATAGTTTAAAGGAAGAGTTGGCATATTTTCTCTGTAAAGGGCCAGATAGTAGATACTTTCTGCCTTGTGAGCCAGACAGTTTCTTACAATTATTGAACTCTGTAGTTGTAGCTCCATAATAGCCATAGACAATCAGTATATAAATGAATGAACATAGCCATATGCCAATAAAACTTTATTTACAAAAACAGCAGCAGGCTAGATTTGACTGGTATGCAGTAGTTTTCTGACCCTTGGTTTAGACCATTGTGACCTGAGTTTATTGAATCATGCCCTCCCTTCCTTTTTTCTTTTAACCTAAAATCTGTAGTAGACTCTTAGATTTCTGAGTTTGAATTCAAATATTAAAGAGCTTCAACTCTTCATGAATGACACTGAAAGCTGATGATAGCCAGCAGGTTTTACTTTTCTGGTGCCTGGACTTTCATTGCTGTGACACCAGAACTAGTCACTTAGTGAGTGTTATGGGCTGAACTGTATCTCCCCAAAATTGATATATTGAAGTCCTAACCCTTAGTACCTGAGACAGTGACAATATTTGGAGATGGGGCCTTTAAAGATATGATTAAGTTGAAATGAGGCCTTTAGGGTGGGCCTCAATGTAATCAGTCCTCATAAGAAGAAATTTGGACACAGAAAGAGACACCAGACATATGCATGCACAGAGGAAGGATGTTGTGAAGAGACAGCAAGAGGGCAGACATCTGCAAGCCAAGGAGAGAGACCCCAGAGGGACCCAACTCTGCTGACCGCTTGATCTTGGACCCTCAACCTCCAGAACTGTGAAAAGATATATTTCTGTTGTTTAAGCCAGTCTGTGGTTATTTTATGGCAGCCCTACCTAGCAAACTAGTCAGTGTGTGGTCATAACTTGTCCACCCTAACTCATTGAGACCTTGAACTTCTTTGCTCCTCCTCAGGTACCTATTATCACAAGTATCTTTTACTGAATTTTATGGGTGAAGTTCTAACTGACAGACATATCTATCATGCATGTGAAGAGTTGTGGTAGAATAGATTCTCATAATGCTCTTAGCTCATTTTTCCTCTTTTTCCTTCCAAATACCATTTACTCCGTTTCTATTCCTAACCTCTGGGGTTTCCAAATAAATAAATGTATATTTCCTTGGTTTATAGTGCTTCTTGTTACAGGCAGGAGGTCAGTGTGCATGGGGCCATGAAATCAAAGAACTTACTAGCTGTGTGTAACCTCAAACAAGTTATTTCCCTGACTCAGTTTCCTCATTTTCATGGTATGATACCATCTGTAGTATTATTCCCAGAAGCATTAGCAGCAATATGAGTGATGTGCCTGGCACACTGTATGGCTTATGCTGGACACATAATAAATGACAGCTATTCTAGGAAATCAGGAGGTATTCGTTTATTCCTCTCTTTTTGGTCCTTGTGATCTGATTGACATCAGCTGTGTAAACTTTGTTAATACTGCCTAAAGAAGTAGGAAATTTAACTAGTTCCTTACACATGACACTAGACTCTGCTTGGTATATCACTGTTTACAGGGCTTAATCCCTCAAGGAGCTTTTGTGGCCCTGTGGGCACATGAAAGATATGGAGAGATGGTGCGACAAAGCAGAAACAGTACCAAGACATTCCAGTGCCAGTTTCACCCTGTGTAACCTTTTGCAAGTCGCTTTCTCTCTCTGGGCCTCATTTATCTTATCTCTAAAGTGGGAGCTTGGACTACAACATATCTGTAGTATATTCTTTCTGTGCCCACTGTTTTTACCTAGAAATCGTGGAGACCCAGAAGATGACTGGGTATGAGTGTCCTTCATCCTGACCTTAGTACTACCCAAGCCATTTCCCCATGCCCAGGACTACCCTCTGTGAAGGTTGGCTCTCGCTATTTAATTGTGTTATCATTTTGATGTGTAATTTAAAACACCTGTCATAAAATTAGCCTCTTACTAGCTTTGAGAGTTTGAAGGTTAACAAACTATTTTGTTTCCTAAGACAATCTCTCTTTTTCCCCCTGAAAGGTACTGAAAAATATTGCCTACAAGAAACTCCCAACCTATATACCATGCTTGCCTTGTAGTTCAGTTCCTTGAACATCGAGTTCCTGTTTGAAAAGATGGATTTGTCCTATGACATCAGTAAGGAGACAGGGCAGAGGTGCTTGAGAAGGATCTGTGTCAGGTTCCTTGTGCTTCCTGCACCGTCTGGCCCCTCACACTTGCCCACAGGTCTCAGGGAGTGGAGGGCCAGCTGGGGTGGGGAGGTGCCGCGGGGAGGGCATGGAAAGTTCCATCGAGCCATGTGGCAGAACAAGGTATACCACATCTGCCGCTTCTGCCCTCCTGCTTGTCCAGTTTTTACACACTGGTGTGTGAGGAACAGTTTGGCCTCACAGTTGATGAGAAAGAAGCATGCTTATTGACTGAAGCAGACTTCTGGGGGAAGCTGTTTTCTTTTCTTTTATAGGGAGAATGACAAATCCATGTAAATGAGGATATCTTACAAAATTTCATCAGTATTCATGACGTGTGTCATTCTTACCACAACTGACATCTGTTAAAAGCCAGATTTGGGAATGCTTTCCTGGTTTCAGTAATTCTGAAACAGGGATTCTGAGGTGCTGTTTTACTGAATTATCTCTCCCACTTTGACAACCCATTTTTCACAACTGACTGTAGATAGCTTTGAGCACTTCAGGATTGCCTCCTACAGAGACAGTGGAAGTCTAACAGGTATATTCAATGACATGCATTGGGTAAGAAGCCAAATCAGTATCAGATCTTTAATTGTTAAGGAGACCAGCCTCGGTTTCATCTACATTTTGAGATAATTCTATCCTAAATCTCATCTAATTAGGTGAACTTCTAAAACTGTGATTAAACTGTAGCCAGCCAGGGGAAAATTAGAAATAAATGAGAAATGTCACTGACTTGAGATTTATAGTTCCTTCCCATTTGCCAGCAGAAAATTAAGGAGCTTCTCTCTTCTGTAATACAGGCTTTGATGAGAAATCCAGAAGAAAGAATGTGTGAAAGAAAAAGATGACATCTGTGCATAGCAAACAAAACCTGAAGGTTATTACAGTGAAAACAAAAGGAAGGCAAGAGAATACTTATTAGTCCAAGGTAAGTGGACAGTCTGGAAATACCAAATTCTTTGATACATTAGAACAGGAGAGTGGGTTTATGCATGCTTGTGTGTGGGTACATGTTGACTTGTCAAGTGGGGATGGGACAGGATATGACAGAGTATATGATGTGACATACCATCAAAACATTTGTGTTACTAGCAAATGAGGGAGAAAATTAGCTGTTACTCCCCATCTTAAAATAAAAGCTAAACACCCGAAAGATGAATGGTAGACTTACATTTTATAGAGGTTCTCTTCCCAGAGAGCAAAATAAACAAATAAAAAACAATGTGCTAACCATACTGTACCTTAGACAAATTTCCTGTTTCCAATATATTATGCACACACTTGTAAAATTGTTATTATTATTTTTTATTCACAGTTGGACATTTGGCCAGCTTAAGTCCAGTGGACGACTGAGCAAACTAATTTTTATACATGCAATGATTTTCCTCCTTAGCTCAGTTGTAGTAAGGGTGTGTTTTGTATCCTTAGTATCAATATTTGAGGTTTTTTCCCATTTTCCACTGCCTTTTAAAATATAATAAGGGGGGAAATGAAATATTTAAATGATTGCAGAAATCATTTTTGGTAGAAACCAAACTGCTGGGTATGTATGACGATATGATGTCTCTAAATGGTTCTTCATCAACTGGTCTCACAAATTCATATTTGACAGGTGAAGGTGGTTTGAAGGGTATTGTTGTAAACTGTGCAAAAGCATGAATTATGCATAAATAAAATGTGCAACAGTTAAGGGCAGTGTTCACTATCTTCTCAATGTTGTGTAGCAGTCAGGAATATGGACTCTGGAGATTCTTGCTCTACCACTTACCCTTGTGTGACTGTGATCAAAATAATTACTCTCTCTTTGCCTCAGTTTCCTTATCTGTAAAATATGGGCAATATTAGTACCTACCTTGTAGGGTTGTTGAGTAGATGAAATGAGTTGATCTAGGGAAAAGCACTTGGAAGAATGCCAAGCACATAAAAGTGCTCAACAATTATCATTGAGTGAAACGTACTTCTGGGATGGAAATTTCAGTTGTTTGTTTTATTTTTTTATTTTTTTTTTTATTTTTTGTCTTTTTTCATGTCCGGCAACGGATCGCAACCCTCAGTGTCGCACCCGTACCGGACTGGGACCGGCAACGGGATCGCAACCCTCGGCGTTGCTCCCACACCTCGCTCAGCCAGTGAGCGGGAACCGGTCTGTTTGTGGGATCCGAACCCTCGGCGGGAGCGCCGCCGCGCTCCCAAGCGGGGGGCACTGTAGCAGTGTGCCACCGGGCCAGCCCCAGTTGTTTGTTTTAAAAGGGATAAAGATATGGAGGAGCATAAAAGATGTTGGGGAAGGGGAGGGTAACATTCCTTTAACTCTGGGCATATTTGCACTGTCCATACGGCCAACCCAGGAACTAATGGGCACCAGGCAGAGATGAAAGAAATGCACTCGGTGCATTTCTCAGACTCTCACACATTATCTTCTTGATTCAAGTACTTCGAGATGCATCAGAGAATACAGACTCAAATGATGCAGGATCTTCTTAAATTACAAGTTGGACCATCTCAAACTCTTTGCTATACTCTGTAAGGCTTGGCGTGACCTGGCCTAGCCATTTTCTGCAACCTCATCCCCTTAACTCCCTGTACTCACTCCTGTCTCCTTCCAGTCCCTCTAAAACGCACCAGCTCCTGTCCTCTTGGAGCCTTTGCACACACTGCACTGTGCAGCCTGGGTTCTCTCCTGTCCTTGCCCCTGACTTTTTTGCTTTTTCTTTTAAGTCTCAGACTGGGGCTTCTATGGCTTCTTTACTAAAAGGAGTCCCCCTGAGAAGTTAGCTTCCAAAAATATTTCCCCAAATGGCATTTTCATCAACAACGACTGTAAGAGCCCATTTGTCCATATCCTTACAATGAGGAGTATTCCAAAATTGTTTCATTCTTACCAGGCTGATTGGTGATGAGTGTGATTATTTAAAGCATCTATAAGGGAGGATACACAGGTATGCAATGAGGACAGAAGCTAATCATTCATTAACTCATCTTCAGAGCCTTGTCTGTTTCCTTTATCGCACTCATTACTACCGGGAATCATTTTCTTTATTTTTCTCTTCTGCTATTTTTCACCTGCCTTCCATACTTGTATGTAAACTCAGTATTTACCCTCTTCTCGGTAATATTCTGGAATCCTTGTCCAGCAACTGTCATATATGAGATGCTCAGTAAACATTTTGGGAGTGAAAGAATGAATGAAAAAGACAGTTTCTCCCTTGGGAGATAACTTATGTACATCCTCCCATATACTTTAAATCATCTCAAGATTACTCATAATACCTAATAAAGTGTAAATGCTGTGTAAATAATTGTTACACTGTATTGTTTTATTTGCACTTTTTTATTGTTGTATTGTTATTATTTTTTCCAAATATTTTCCATCGGAGGTTGGTTGAATCACCAATCGGGATACAGAGGGCTGACTGTGTTAACAACCAGTCAGCGCAGATAAGGATCAACGGAACAAGCATTGGCTATAGTGCTGGGCAGCGTCTAGAGGGTCCCCTTTTGCCAGTGGGTTTACACTTGATTATTTACCTTGCTGTGTTGTGAGGGGATAGGGTGGGATTCAAGGGTGGGGCTCAGGGCAGTGGCGAATTGCCAACTACTATGGAGGAATTGTCAATATTTTAACATCAATTGTGTGCATTTCTACTGAATGTAAGCCCGGAGTCTAATACCAAGCAGAACCCCTTCTGGTCCTGTTTGTCCTGGAATCCTGTTCTCTGCCTTGGATCTGTAAGAACAGTTGTCCAGATAGGTTGGAGGAAGACTCTGACACCCTCTAATTTCACCCCTAAGCACCCTTCTGCCCTCATTGCTTACCTGCAAGTCCTCCCTTATACCTGCTTTAGATAACTAAGCTCTTCACCTATGAGACTGGCAAGGACAAAACATTTTAAATCCTCCTCTTTGGAAGAATATGGACAAAATGGCTCCCATATTCACTGTTGATGAGAATGTCAGTGGAGCAGTATTTTTGGAAGCTAACTTGGCAGTATTTATCAAAATTCTAAATGCACATTCCTATTGACCAAGTAGTAGAACTTTTAGCAATTTATCTTCCGATAAACTGGTACAAATACAAAACAATATATGTACAAGTGTGTTCACCCAGCATTGTTTGAATAGCAAAAATATAGCAGCAGTTTATATGGCTATTGATAGGAGAGTAGAAAATAAATGATGGTACTTTCATCTAATATTGTGTGGCCTTTAAAAAGTGTCAGGATAGAGCTCTAAAATGTATTAAGTGAAAGGAAAAAAGCTGCCAAAATTGTGTATAAGTAAAAATTCTGACATGTGGTACAATAGGGATGAGCCTTGAAGATAGTGTTCTGAGTGAAATAAACCAGTCACAAAAGGTCAAATACTGTATGATTCTACTTATATGAGGTTCCTAGAGCAGTCAAATTCATAGAGACAGAAAGTAGAATGATGCTTATTAGGGGCTGTGGACACTGAGGAACGGGGAGTTACTGTCAATTTGGGAAGGTGAAAATGTTCTGGAGATGGGAGATGGTGTTTCCTAATGGTCTCATGGCCTAAAACAAAACAATATTTTTAATAGAAAAAAAGGCTATTATCTTCCTTTTAAATGATGCTTCATCCACCTAAGTTTAGTAGTGCAAATTAAGAAGCAACAAATTACTATCCAACTGCCAAGCACTCTTAAACAATGTACTCATTTAATTTTCAACAGATTAGGAGTTATTATTGTTTCCTTTTCACAAATGAAGACATTGAGAACAGAGAGGTTATGTAACACGCCCCAGGTCTCGCAGCTAGTGAGAAGCAGAGCTGGTTGTCATCAAACGCCAGAAGTATGGCTCTGAAGCACAAAGCACTCTGAGCAACTATGTTTTGCCACCTCCCGACTCTGAAGAGCTTTAGTATCAGAAAAACTGTCTGTAAACTGTGTGGGCGTTTCTGCTTAGTTATAACTGAAAAGCCTGAGTGCATTGATAAGCAATTAACTTTTCTTTAATAGAAACTTTTGACCTGAAATGTGTAAATTACTTGTCCCTAACTGGGAAGTTATTCTTTAACATTTACTCAGCTTCCTACTAAATGTGATCATGAAGGAAAACAAGACAATGCTATATGTAAAAATGCAAGTTTTCTAAGGTTTTAGCAGGGAAGAGCTCTGGAAAGGAAATCTCCATAGTGGAAGGAGAAGAATTGATCTCATATTCTTTCTTTCGCCCTAAGATTCATGTCTTTCAAGATGTTAGGTTAATTAAAAAGGAAATTTCATGTCTTTGTTCAAATAAATTTAGGAAATGCTGAATTAAGTGGAGTTAAACGGTTTCTTTTCTGTAGAAATTCTTAGGGACTTAGATCAACCATATGGATTGCCAAGAAAGGAATATAATATGTATATGACATAATACAAAAGAATATATATTTTATAATATGTCATTGTTTCCCAGAGTTATTTTACCACAGAGTGATTCTCCCATGGGAAATATTGAGGGCTTAGTGCCTCCTGGAATACTTTTTTTTGGGGGGGGGGGACGGGGGGTAATAGGGATTTTCCAGATCTACCACTAGGTGTCAGTTTTTTCTCCCTTTTTGTAACTGTATTCTGACCAAATGTTGACCAAAATTTTGTTTATTTTCCTTCAGCACACCTGAGATAGGCTGACATTTTCAAGTAGACTTTGCTAAAAGCTTTCAAGGGATGAGTGAAAGAAATACCAAAAATAAGAAGCCCTATAAATAGTCATGTTTCTAAAAATCTATGAGGCTGAGCCAAAGAAATAGCAAATCTACCACACTCTTGCCCAGTGTGGATTACAGGTTCTCAGCTGAATTGCTTGGCTTTTTTCCCTTCTGTTTCTCAGCCAGTGGCCCTTCTGTCATCTTGGCCCCCAAGAGCATCTGTGGGCTTATTTTATTACAACTGAGGATAAATCCCACAGACAATTGAGTTTTCACAGCTCACATTCTTTTCTGATTAAAATTTCCCAGGTCTGCACTGTGATCTTTCCTCTCAGTCCTAGGTGGCATCTCTGAGGTGCCTCTGTGGTAATGAACCAGTATGGCACTGCTGTGAATGTTCTAGTCCTGACTGAAGCAACCATGCAGTAAATGTGCCATCCCCACTGCCCATGCCAGGACAGACATTAATCATCAACACAGCACCCTTTCTTTATAGTGCTCAGAACCTATCTCACAATCCTTCCAACACAGGGCTGCAGACAGGCATTACTGATAGATTGATGTGCATGTGAGTTGGAAAACTCTCCCATCCAAGCCTGAGATGTAAATTCCTCCCACTTCTGGAGCCTTCTCTTATTGAATCTCTTAGATGAATGTAATCTCCCTAATCACACACACACACACACACGCACACACAAACACACGGAGGTTTTGAAGTCTATTCAAATCCACAGTAATGAAAGCCTCTCCATTACGGTTTAGCATATCATTATCCATTACCTTATCCACAGCACACTGTACAGATGTTTCGCCTAACTGAAAGAGGAGAGTTGCTAGAGGCTCCAAACTTGGCCCATTTGGCTCCTTCTGATTCCCATCAATATCTTATGGCATATGCCCCATTTTAATTAGCATATCCTTGGAGTTGCTTTTGTATGAGGTGCTCAGGAAACAGCCTGTGCTCTTTGTCAAACTTCAGAAAAATCTGTGTCAGGTATAAAAAAGGCCTAACCTGATGTTGGTAGTCTTTGAAACTAATTATCGTCTGACAGGTCTATTTTTTTGTAACGTTGAAAGTTTATTTTAGCATTAAAGAATAAGAGGGGGCAAGATAGTGTAGTCGTTAAGTATGAGCGCTGGAGCAAGGTTCCACTCTTAGCTCCCCCATTTACTTGCTTTTGGGTCTTTGGTGAGTTACTATTTAACCCCTCCAAGTTTTCTGAAAATAAAGATAATAATAGTACCTATCTCATTGTGGTTCATTTATAAAATAAATGTTACTTCCGTCTACTTTGTACCAAGAACAAAACATCATTGTGTGATAGAATGAATCAGACACTGAAATGTGTGTTCTTGAATTCCAAATCGATTAGCGCTGAGATTTAGGTGGTACGCCAGCAGAGTCAATATTTAATTTTTAAATTGTGCATTGGAAGTGAATTTTCCCCAGTGGCCAGTGGGGTGTGCTGTGTGAACAGAATAATGACTCCCAACACCAGTTTCAGGTGACAGTGTCGCTCTTCATCTCAGGGTAGTGTGATCTGAAAATAATGAGCATTAAGTGTAACTTTACCGTTAATTCTCTAGCTTCTGTTTCCTATGAAGTTTTACTTCCACCACATTCTTATGGCAGCAGAATTGATTAACATTTATTAAATGGCCTCTCTGGACAATGCCCTTTTAAAATGAAAACAATGTGCTTGAGGAATTTACAATGTAGCTAGCAAGTGACATTGATATATTAGATATTGTTAAGAAAGTGTTATGGAAATACTGTAAATGAGAAAATAACTATTGTTGAAGATAATAACACTATATATAAAAAACTGAAAGATGATGAAAGTCTTTTAAAACAATAGCAGGTCTCCCACCTTCCTATTTGCCTAAGTCATTGTCTGGCTACGGTGGCGGGGGGGACAAAAATCATGTTAAAACAGAGGACTGGGGGTAGGTAGAAATAAAAGAACGTTACAGTCCAAGTCCTGATTACCAAAAGGTAAAGTTAATATCAACAGCCTCTATGAATTTTTATATTGCTTCTATGTAATTTGTGATTTAGAATCTTCCATTCATTCTTTTAGCCTTGCCTCTTGAAATTAGCTTCAGAAATTAACCCATCCCCCTAAGCAAAATTTAAATTCATCATTTAATGTTTAAAGATGTTGCTTTGATTTTAACTATGAATTTCCATATTGGGATTTAAGATAGTCAACATATGTGTTTAGATCAGTTCATCTGTCTTGTAAAAGTAATTTGGCTTCTGACAATCTAATAAGAGAAACATCGTACCTTGTTTGTTTAATATTTATTTTTGATTATCACTGAAATCAAGGATTTTTTCTTACATTTATTGGCTATTTGTATTTCTTAGGAAAATTGCCTATTCCCATTCCTCTTTTTCTATTGATTTGTTTATTACAATAATAAGAAAGAAAAATAATAATTTGGAGGTTATAGACTGAAGGACAAGCAATATGCCTTTATAGTACAATCCTGATCATAAATTCCAAATAATTGGAGAACATGAATGTTCACCTTCTGCCTAATCTTTACAGTTGATGTTGTGACTGATAAACCATTCTCAATGTCTTGCTCCCTCTTGGAGTCAGTCTTGAGCTCACAGGTGACTGGTTCCTCTTTCTGAAGTCCCTGTCAGCCCTGTTGAAGTTGCAAAGAGCTGGAAAAGCAAGTGTCTTTGCAGTTCGTGTGATTCCCGTAGAGCAGGCAGGTGGTGCTGTTGAAGTACCACCTTGGTAGACGGCAGTGTCATCATTTGGCTGTGAAAGAGCAGAGCTCACCTTCTACAACCGGTTTTAAGGAAAGATGTATAACTTCTCCATCAATTGGGCAGTGATTAAATCTTAATCATTTCTGTATCTTGCACATGGTGGAAATGTTGGTTCTCTGAAGTACAAAAGTGTTTTTTGCTTGCTCATGTGCTTTGTTTCTTTATTGCTCAGACTGGTGGAATACATCATGAGTGACTTGTTTTGCCAAAATACAGCTTTTGTTAGAGCCCTGCTGTGGGAAGGGTGATCCCTTTAGTAAATCGGTGAAGCTTATGGGTCCCTTCTTAGAAAAAAATATTTTAAATGAAATTTAAATTATATTAATTGAAATACAGTTATTAAAACGTTAAACACATTTGTGATACAAAAACAATGGTGCTTATTTATTAATGCAATAAATAACAAGATCTAACAATAGGTCTATGGATCTAGTTAGTACAGCAATGTCAGAGTTTTCAGGAGCATAAACAATATTTTGCAATATAGGCAACCATTGTAATGTGATATAAAAATACCTATGGTTTCTCAAATCACAGGTACTGCTAATATTTCTGTAGTTTGTTACCTGTATTCGTAATTGAAAGAATGCTGTTTTCAGGAGCATAAACAATATTTTGCAATATAGGCAACCATTGTAATGTGATATAAAAATATCTATGGTTTCTCAAATCACAGGTACTGCTAATATTTCTGTAGTTTGTTACCTGTATTCGTAATTGAAAGAATGCTAATTTCAGTTAGAGATTAGTGATAATAAAAAATTATAATTTATCCCCACAATCCAAGTTTTCTGTTCCTGAATTCCTTGCAAGGATCCTTTGGGGATCATGGACACCTAGCTAAAAGTTCCTGGTCTTTGGGATGAGGTGGAGACAGGAATTGGCTGCAGAGGAGCACAAAAGAATTTTATGAGGTGCTAGAACTATTTAATCTTGATTATGGTGATGGTTACATGGCTATATATGTTTGTCAAAAACTTACAGACTGTACACCAAAAAGGGTGAATTTTGCTCTATGTAAATTAGGTCTTAATTAAAGAAGTAAGGAAAGAAAGGGAGGGAAAGAGGGAAGGAGGAAGAGTGAAAGAAAGAATAAGTTGAATATTGCTGCTAATAGAAGCAGCCACTGTAAAAATCCCTTTTGTATTAGGACTGGGTGTCTTGCATAATTAGTGCTTTACTGAGGGTCAACATAGCAATAGGGGTCAAGTGAAAAGACTCTGAAACAAGACTCACTGAGTTCAAATTCTGACTCTGCCACTTATTTGCTGTGTGACCCAGGGCAAGTTACGTGACATCTCTGTACCTCACATTCATCATCTCTAAACTGAAGATGATAATGACTGTACCTGCCTCATAAGATTATTTGAGGATTAAATGAGTTCATATATTTAAAGTGCTTAGAATAGTGCCTGCCACATAGAAAGCACTGTAATGTCATCTAGTATTTACAAATACTTGGGGAAGAGGCCAAGGCCATGATGAAGAGCTTAACTCCAGTGATTGCATCAGTAATCCCAGAAAGATAGTATTTGGTCAGGAGAAGTTGTCAATAACAAAAAAAGGGTGAGTGTGTGTGTCCCGAAAACACATCAACTTGCTCATTAATATTCTTCTAAATGTATTTGAAACAGCCTTTTTATTTTTTTGGCTCTGCCTGAACCTCATCTCTCAGATCAGCTCCCCAACATCTTCTTCTGTTTCCAAATAACTTCCCCTGCTGGACCACCCCACATGGTGCATTTCCAAAAGACAAAGCCAGTGTATTTTATGCAACACTTGTAAAGGAAAATCATATCCAAGGATGTAATAAAGGTTCCAGGTCTCCTGTAAAACCCTGGTTGACATATGCAGTGAATACCAACATTTGAGTTATTAATTAAGATTGATATTCAGATAGTCCACAAAACTGTGTTAAATATTTACAACAGGGCAGAATGTTCATTAGCCAAGTTTCCAATGGAGTCCTGCTGAGATTTTAAGCCTGAGGTGCTTCACTGTTTGGAGCAGAGTTTGTGAGCTGGGTAATAAATTACCTACTAGTGAGGAATTTTTTGAAAATAGCTTTCTATGCCATATACCAGACAATAGCCTGTTTCTCTGGAAAACCAGAACCAGGGAATTATGGAAACCTACAATCATGCAATAATCCAAAAAACTTTATTTAAAATAATTTCAACTTTTCTCACTAAATCTTAAATGCAATTTATAAAGTAGAGAAAGGGAACATACAGCATATCACAGCAACTTCTTTTTAAAGTAAAAATATATACAGTCAGTTCTTGTTATTTGAGGTAATTATGTTCTGTAAAGTCACCAGGAACACTTAATTAGCAAATACTAAAGCATTGCTTCTAGGGAGACGTATAGGGTAGGTTCGTTTAGTCTCTGTTTACAATATTCTCATCAACCAGTCAATACATAATCTTGTGTTAAGTGTGTTTTTGTTTAGACACCCTATTTAATATAAATTATTGATTCATTAACATTGAACTCATGGCCAACAGTACTATAACTCATTCTTGAGTGAAGTTTATCTAACACAAGCTTTTTTTTTTTTTTTTTGCAAGCACATCACAGCCTTATAGTACTTAGGAACTTAGTACATTTGGTCTGGTTTAACAAAATACCATAAACTGTGTAGCTTATAAGCAACAGAAATGTATTTCTCATAGTTCTGGAGACAGGGAAGTCCAAGATCAAGGCCCCAGCTAATTCAATGTCTGGTGAGGGTCCACTTTCTCGTTGATAGATAGAGCCTTCTAGCTGTGTCTTCACTTGGTAGAAGGGGAAGGCAGCTCTCTGGGGCCTCTTTTATAAGGGCAGTAGTCCCATGCATGATGGCTCTGTCCTCATGACCTAATCACCTCCCAAAGTCCCCACCTCCTAATACCATGACATTGGTAATTAGGTTTCAGCATGTGAATTATGGGGGACACAAACATTCAGACCATAACTAATTTGGCAATTCAACACAATGCTCAAGGGCCGTTTTATTTTTTTATTTTTTTTACTTTTGGGGGCCATTTTATTTATTTTTATTTTTTTTTTATTGTTAAATAAAGACTTTTAATAAATATGAAAGTCTGATACTTGTTCAGAAACAGGGAAAAAAGGTAAAACAAATTAAGCAGTGCTGAAATACAGACATATTCCTACATCAACACATAATTTATAAGTTGACCAATGTGAAAATGTTCTAGGAAACTGAATAACCAGAGAAATGAATTAACATATGACCTTCGACCTCCCATTATACACAAAATCAATTGCATGTGGGTCATAGACTTCATACAAAATTATTATTTTTTTTTATTATTTTTATTTTGTCAATATACAATGTAGTTGATTCTTATGTCCCATCACCGAAACCTCCCTCCCTCCTTCCTCTCCCCCCTCCCACCCAAGTGTGTCCCCTCCATTTGCTTGTTGTAAGAACTTCAAAAAAAATTGTGGTTGTTATATCTTCCTCTCC
>NW_007726414.1:471047-475122 GCF_000696425.1 Galeopterus variegatus | reverse complement strand
CTCCCCCCCCCCCCCCCCCCCGGTTGGGGGGCCATTTTAAACAGCCATATCACCAACAGAAAGCACAAGAGTGAAAAACATGGTGCTAAACAGACTGTGAAAAGGGCACTTGTATATAGCATGAGAGATGAAACAAGACAGCAGAGTGTTACCTTGCTGTACTTCAGTGGGAACGTGCACATGGGGGGACTCACATTTTTCTCTTCTCTGCATAAGTCAGAGAATGACTGCAGAAGTACCTCTAGTATGGATTTTGGAGTTACGAATGACTTAGCGAGTAGGCAAATTTGTAAATACAGAATCTGTGAGTAATGAGGATTGACTGTATCAATAAGGTCATCTCACAAAAAAAGGACTTGTGTGGTCCTTTCCTCCATTCATGAGCAACATCACTAAGTGTAGAACTTGGCATTGAACAAATGCCCCGTGATCGTATACATGTGCCAGGGCTCAGCCCTCCCTGCCTTACAGTCCTCCCATCTCTCCATCAGAGAGCTTTCAGGGCGCACTCAGTGGTAAGCAAACTACCGCCCCTGCACCAAATCATACCAACAAGATAGGATTGTTTGGGTACCTTCCCAAGCTAAGAATGGTTTTTTTCATTTTTTAAATGACTGGGGGTGCGGGGATCAAATAACTATTCATTTGACATATGAAAATTATATGAAATTCTCATTTGGTATCCATAGATAAAGTTTTATGGAACCCAGCCATATCCCTTTGTTTACATATGAAAACGTGTGGCTGTTTTCATATAGTAAGGCAGATGAGTAGTTGCCATAGAGACCATAGAGCCCACAGAGCTGGAAATATTTGCTATCTGGTCCTTTATAAAATAGTTTGATGACTCCTGATCTACAGCACTGCTGCTTGTCACACTGGAGGGTCTTGCACAGGCAATTAAAAGCTCTGTATGTAGGTGATACCTCACCTAGCAGGGAGAGATGTATTGGTGAAAATGTTCTTGGCTGGAATTCTAATTTTGTCTTCAGAGATGCATATTATTTTTACATCTGTACAGTTGATGTCTCTCTAAATTGAAGCTTTATCATCTCTCCACAGGGATGCCTCTGCCCTTCTGGATCCAATGGAATGCACAGACACAGCAGAAGAGCAGAAAGTGCACAGCCCTCCTGCTTCCCTCGTGCCGAGGATCCATGTGATTTTAGCCCAGAAGTTGCAGCACATCAATCCATTATTGCCTGCTTGCCTTAACAAAGAGGAGAGCAAAACCTGTAAGTGTAAGTGTTAAAACCTAGCGGACCACAGACTTACCTCAGTGTTTGTCTGGAGCTGCCTGGAACATGTGGTCATAGAAGAATTAAGAGTCAGGTCTTCATTCACCAGAATAAGTTTTTCCAGTAATCTCTGTTTCTTTGGCCCCTTTCCCTTTTAATGTTAATTCTCTTCATTGAAATGAGGAAAAAAAAAAAAAAGTACACAAGCTGTCAAGATTGGCATGACTTACTGACTAATATTTTAAGTATCTCCTAGTCATCAACTGAATTGAAGTGCCTTGTTCACGTAGTTGTCTTTTACTCTAAGACGCTCGAGAGGAACTGATGTGTGTATTCTGAATCTGGTCTTCCTTCCTCCTCCAGTCGTTTCAAGTTTCATGTCCGAATTGTCTCCAGTTAGAGCAGAACTGCTTGGATTCCTCACTCATGCCCTTTTGGGAGACAGTTTGTTCAATTAGTTTAAGTCAAAATAGCCACGTGTGGCTAGTGGCTACCTCATGGGACAGGGCACATCCAGACTCAAGATTGCAAACTGGCTGGCAAGCTTAATTTGTTGCCAACATTTAGAAATTGGGAGATGCTATATAAAGGTCTGAATTCTGGCTTCTCATGGGAAATTGGAGCTTCTGGAGACCCCAGGGAAGTCCTCACTGATCAAGACATGTGATCTCTAGTCCCCTCTGCTACCTGTTGTCATATGCTCAGCCTGCTACATCACTTTCATTACCTGCCTGGTCTCTTTTGGCATTTGCGTGTGCAACCTCTAATCTAATTCAATACCATACTTCCATATGAGAAACTAAAGTCCAGAGATATTAGGAGCCTTACCCAAACTCATCCAGTAATTAGTACTTGGGCTGGCACCAGAATCCAGGGCTCTCTTTACCCAGGGCCCTGACTGAAACATCGGGGGGTGAGTTGTACCCACAAGTCTCTTCCTCTACTTCCAGGCCACAGATAAGTTGGACTTTGGGTGGTGGAGGTCTCCGCTTTCTTCCCATCTGGGCTGATTCAGTGAGGGCGTGGGAGAGACAGAGGCCTGAACTTTCCCTGGCCATTTCCCTTTCTGACTTCCTCTCTCATTGTTTACCTGTGATGCTTCCAATGTTGTCATTGATGGGGCATCTGATAACCCATTGTTGGCTGCTTCTCCGCCCTGGGATCTCCACTTGACGCAGTTCCTCTGCTCATTCAATCCACCTTACTTTTCCAAAGGTTACTTTTAACTTTTAGTCAGTTAAATCTTGGGCTAATATAAATGTAAAATATTACTTAAATCCACAAAGGAAGCTTTGAAATAGTCTTTCACAGTGTGAGAGTTAAATTTTATGGAGCATTTCTCCATTCTCATGTCCTGTTCAGGTCAAGGCCGATTCAGAAAGAGGATGTCTAGCTCACTGACTCTGGGAACATAGTCACCTGGATTTGAGCCCTTGCTCTACCAGTTGCTAGGTCAGTGACCTCGGGAAAATCACTTACCCTCCGGAGCCTGAATTTCCTCAAGTGTCAAAGTACCTATTTCATAGGACTGTTGGTGAGGAATAAATGAGATAATGAATATAAGGTAAAAATCACAGCACCTGTGACATAATGATTGCTCCATTGTTGAAAAGGATGTAGCATTTTTTTAAGGCTATCCCTTTACTCGAAAGGAATTTTGCCAGTTTAATCAGTCTGCACCCCTTCTGCAATCCTTCCCAGTGATTATCTTATTTATCAACTTCAGCAGATCAACCATCTTGACCCATTTTAACCCCAAACATCTCTTCTTACACTCGTGTCACAATCAGCAGGTTCAGCCTTGTGTACTCTCCAGGGAAACTTCCATTTACCACTTTATTCTTGGTTTGTTTGTTTGTTTATTTATTTATTTATTTATCTTTATTTATTTATTCGTGGCTGGCTGGTACAGGGATCTAACCCTGGACCTTGGGGTTATCCACACCACATTCTAACCAACTAAGCTAACCAGTCAGCCCTAATTCTTGGATTCTTGACTTAAAAGTCCTCTTCCATTCTTTTCCCAAGTGTGCAGCTAGCATTCATGTTTTTCTACCATGTCGCATGCTAGGTAATGGGCACTTGTGATTTTTGCCTGTCCAGCATTCAGTCCCCCTTTCCTTTGGGCATAAGTGGTGATGACCTCCTTCTGTTTTTGGTATCACTTTTGGACATGTGACTCAGGTCTGGCCAGTCAGAGTCAGTGAAGGATAAATGAGGGACCCTTGCTGGAATTATTGTGCCTCATTTTATACAGGGGTTGCTAAATGAGTGCATGTAAGCCTGGACCTGTGAGTGGCCACCCCTGGCTCCACCGGGAGGGTCTGCCTGAGAGTGAGATCAACACTGAGGAAAGAGAACTGAGACTAGAGAGAGACAGATTCTAGAGCATCAGTGTGTGAAGCCAGATACCTCTGGGCTTTTCAGTTCTGCGAGCCAGTAAAATCTCCATACTAATCTTTATTGTATTTATTTATTCGTGTTTGTTTTGGCCAGTCTGAGTTGAATTTCTATCCCTGGAACTGAAAGAGTTTGACTAAAATTCTCATGTTTTCATTACTAGACTCCCCCAGCTCTGTCTCCCATATATGTCCCAGGTGGCATAAACCCATTTGCTGGTTCTGCACTATATCACGTATGCAATGTGTACTTTCTTCCCGGTGTACTTTGTTATCTGAGCATTTGGTGCGGTCAACTATTCATTTGGTCTATCTGTGCTTATCCATTCTCTACCTCAGATCTGAACAAGAAACACTTTGCAAACCAAGTGTATTGGGTTTCTATTGTGGCATAACAAATTACCACAAATGTAACAGCTTAACACACACACACACACA
>NW_007726414.1:468838-470931 GCF_000696425.1 Galeopterus variegatus | reverse complement strand
TATATCACGTATGCAATGTGCACTTTCTTCCCGGTGTACTTTGTTATCTGAGCATTTGGTGCGGTCAACTATTCATTTGGTCTATCTGTGCTTATCCATTCTCTACCTCAGATCTGAACAAGAAACACTTTGCAAACCAACTGTATTGGGTTTCTATTGTGGCATAACAAATTACCACAAATGTAACAGCTTAACACACACACACACACCCTGTGCAGTTGCTGTGGGTCAGGAGTCTGGGCACAACTTAACTGACCTTCTGTTCAGGGTCTCACTGGGCTGAAATGAAGGTGTTGCGTGGGGCTGCAATCTTGGCTGAGGTTCAGGGACCCCTTATAAGCTCCTGGAGGCCACCTGACGTGTGGCCCCCTCCACAACAAAAACAGCAGGAGAACATCTTTCCAGTCTGCTAAGATGGAGCAATCATGGGGTAGTAACCTCTCACCTTTGGCATCTGATGTAACCTAATCAGAGAGTGACATTCCATCTTCTTTGCCATCTTCTGTTGGACAGTAGCAAGTTATCAGCCCCTACTACACTCAGGGGGAGAGGATTTCACAGGGTTTGGAGATCATAGGTCCCATGTGAGAATTCTTCCTATACTATGTCCACCTCCCCCCAAATGGTCTAAGCCCAGTTCAGAGTAGTGATACTTACTGATTAGTAAAGTTATTCTGTATACATAGTATAGATTTTTAGTATGCATATGTTATAGTTATAATGTGTGTATGTGTGTGTGTACATTTTAAGGTTGAAAAAGATGGCTGTAGTAAGCTGAATAATGACCCCAAAGATAGCAGGTTCTAATCCTTGGAATCTGTAAATGTTACCTTATATAGCAAAGACTTTGCAGGTACAATTAAGTTTTCTGAGATGGGGAGACTATCCTGGATTATCTGGTGGGCTCTAAATGCCATCACAATTGTCCCTATAAGAGAGAGGTAAAAGAAGATTAGAGAGACACTCAGAGAAGAAGGTGATGTGAAGATAGAGGCAGAGATTGGAGTGATGTGGACACAAGTCAAGGAATGCTTGTAACCACCAGGAACTGGAAGATGCAAGGACTGGATTCCCCACTAGAACCTCTGGAGGGAGTGTGGCCCTACTGATACCTTGAATCAGTGAGACTGATTTTGTACTTCTAACTTCCAGAACTGTGAGAGAGTAAATTTCTACTGTTTTAAGCCACCCATTTTGTGGTTATTTGTTATAGCAGCCACAGGAAACTAATACAGTGGCCATACTGTCTGATTTAGAATTAGGTTTGCATTTGAGGTTTTTGAGCCTGAAGACAATTTGGTTGGACAGATATCAGTGGGTTTCAATCTAACAAAAAATAATATTGCTCCCAGCAAGGTCTTTGGAGCACC
This sequence comes from Galeopterus variegatus, assembly GCF_000696425.1. Lineage (NCBI taxonomy): Eukaryota > Metazoa > Chordata > Mammalia > Dermoptera > Cynocephalidae > Galeopterus > Galeopterus variegatus. The sequence continues at coordinate 469,561 of NW_007726414.1, read as the reverse complement.
TTCTCTGCATCTTTTGGGATGCTTGTTTAGAAATGCATTATTCTGAACAACCTGCGATATGATGCCAGTTACTAAGGTCAGACCAAAAATTTGGCTTTGAGCTAAGTGGTCCCCCAATATAAAACTTTTCAGATTTAATATTTCTAACTGGGAGGACAGGGTGATTTATTCAGAAGGGGAGTCTAGTTTTCCTTTTATATAAGTGATTAATCCTGCAGGTAAAAAAGATGAAAGCTAGACTGTACTGCTATCCTTTATATAGTCTTTAATGTGTCAACCAGATACTTTGAGTGTTTCTTCATTCAGCAAACATTACTTGAGCCCCTACAATGTGCCATGAGGGATGGAGATACAATAGAGACTGAAAACAATGTTTCCTGCTCTCAAAAGTCCTGCAGCCCCATAGAAAAGACATAAATTAAATAGTCCCATGAATAAATGTGTATTGCAGACTTAGGTAAGTCTGGAAAAAAGAAACATGGTTCTGGGTGGGAGGTTATTTAGCAAAAGAAACTGGCCTCGGCTGAGGGAATCATGGATGGTTTTCTCCTGGATGTGACTTTACAGCTGACAGCTGAGGACTGAGTAGGACTTAACCAGCAGAAGGGGGGAGAGGCTGAGGGTTCCATGTACAGGCACGGCACGTGCAGTGGCTATAGAACCAAATGGTGTGGTGCATTAGAGGATAAGATGGAAGAGGGGTCAAAGGGCAAGGGGCAGGGC